>NC_069502.1:1199739266-1200014266 GCF_027579735.1 Bombina bombina
GTTTGTCCAGCAAAGAGTTCAAGCAGCGAAACCTTTATGGACAAGGTGGAAACCTCCTACAAAGGTAAAACATGTCATTAACCTAAGGACTTTGGTTATAAAAGACAAGCAAAGCAAAGACAGAATTGTCAGCATTGATAACTTAAAACCTGCTTCTAAATTTGAGTTAGAAGATGGCAAACCCTCTGACTTACTCTCAGTGGGTTACTCTGAATGAAGCAAACCGGATTAATAATCAATTTCAAATGATGCCATTTTCTTCAAATCCAGAGACTATAATACCTTTTTATTATGATGTTGAAGAAGGTGATCAAATAAATGAAGTAGATTCATTTGGTACACCAACACCAGTTACAAGATCTAATCCTGTTTTACCTATCATAAATACTATGCTATCAGCACGAACACTGATACAACAACAAGGACTAAAAATGTTAAAGAACTTGTTCAGTTATAAAAATCTTAAAATATTGGGATATACAGTACTGATACTTTTGATACTTATCTTTATTTTGATTTCAATCTGCATGGTAGTTTTTCGTCTACAGTGGAATAATCTTGCAAAGACACCTGGAGCTGTTCTGGCATGGAATCAAACAAAAGCTCAAGAGGATGCTGTACCAACGATATCAAGACTAAAAAGAGCTTAACATTACAATCTGCAACCTGTAGAAATAAAGATGAATGGGCTACCGCAAGGAATTTATTGGAAACCATTTCCAAAACCTATAATACAAAAACAAAAAGTATTAGGAATATCTCAAGTCGTATTGATAGATTCAACAGTAATATCAAAGAAAGCAAAGATCCCAACTCAAATGGGAAGAAAATTGGTAAAAGATCACATAAATGGGCAAATGGAAATGATACAAGCAAAGACTTTGGAATATGATTTGCCTTTGTAAGAATACTGGAAACAAAAGACATACAGAGAAAAAAATGTGTTTTTCAACATTTGCACATTGCTATTATGTGGACTTTCAAGGGACAAGGAGATGGCCTGCATAAGAAATAAAAGCAGATCAATGTCCACGTCCTGGGATTACAATTGACAAAGTCAAATATAAAGAATATCCTATTTTTTTATCTAAACACAGGACAATTAACTTAAAAAGGCTTCTTTCCTGAAAATCACACAGATCCTCGCATTGCATTCTGGGAAAATGCAAAGGAAGGATTACAATATTCCTGGAGGAGTAGAATCCGATAACGGAGTAGTGTTTTGTACTAACACACTTTATTCAGAATGGTGGACACCAGAGTTATATACAGATGAATGATACCTGCAACTATTTGAAAAGCTTCAGCTTGAAGTAGTGTATCAACAGACAGGAAGACTGCGAGAGCAAGCATTACCTACAGAATGGAATGAGAAAGGAAAAGATTAAATGTTTTTGAATCTAAAAGAATGGGATACATGTACAAAGCCAAGATATGCAGCTTTCTTGAATACAACATATTACAGTCACTCGTGCAAAGAAAAGAACAATCTTTGTAATATAACAGTTGAAGATCTAATTAAAAAGGGCATTTGTGACTTGGAAACAAACTATCAATGTACATCCTGTTGTTTCTACCTTAAGGAATCAAGGACATATTTTCGTTTTTAACCTAAAGTCATTGATAAAGGATTCTTGCATTATGCAGGCATACCTGGGTTTTGGTGCATGACAAAACATCACATTATTAACAAAAATTATGTAATATGTTCCCTGTTTCAGAAATGTCTCATAGATAAAATATCCAGTAAATGTAGTAATTGCAAGTATGAAACTACAAATGGATGTAAATATATCAGTTGATGACATACCATGTAAATATGCTAAATGTTATAAGCAAAATGTGACAGATATGACTTATGATGAAGCTATTTGGGGAACAAATAATATATTTGATAATGTAAGATATATTACAATAGAGAATATAATTCCAGATGATTGTAATACAGAAGAAAAAACAAATAAAAGGCAGTTAATGTCTAATGCTGAAGTTCAGATATTGACAGGGCATTTATTAAGTGATGCAGTATTAATTGTCAGTGACGTTTCAGATATTAATAATGAAGAATTGGAGAGAGGATTGATGATCTTAAGAGATCACATGATAACTATGCTAACTGCAGCAATGTCTGATTTTACAATGGTAGATGAAGAAATGAAAGCAGTAACAATTCTAAATTATTTAACAGCTATGAGATTAATTTTACAAGGACACATTGATATTACACTATTAAATGTTACAGAAATTTCTACACAATTAAGTCTAACAGTAAAGCAAACAGAAATTATGCTGCATATTTCAAAATCAATGATTTATAAATATAAGAGAATTGAAGCGTAGAATAACAAATAACCCAGAAGATTGTGTATGGGAAATATATATATATATATTATGAGATGATAATACCTGGAAATGTATACACTACAAATTGGGAGATTGTTAATTTTGGACATTTAATTAATTCTCCTGATCATATGGCATTGTTACAAATTCAACAACCATATCAATATGTTTCACAGTATTGTGATAGCTGGGAATATATTGAAACAGAAAACTGTATTGATCTAGGATATTTGATATGTGAAAATGTCTACAAACGAAACCCATGTGGTGTTGATAAACAAGACTCTGATTGCACAGTTAAAGTTACACCTGTAAAATCACCATACACTCGCATAGAACCAATTCATAATGGCTCATATGTTGTGATTACTAGTCAAAATGATTGTAATATTCCAATGTTGCAAGCTACGATGGTAACAGTTAATGAATCTGTGGAGTGTTATAATATAATTGTAACACCACCTGTGATTAAGAATATACATGCTAGGTCACATTTAACAATGCAGGTACCCCATATTACATTGCAAATTCCATACATGACAGCACTCTGGGCTCATTTACATAACATGCAAGTGAGATTGGGCTCCTCCCATAAAGCAATTGAGAATTTGGTTAAAAGGGCACATGCAGACCTCTTAAGAATTGACTTGCATGAAGGGGACTTTCCTACCTGGATTAGAACTTTAGGTAAATCATTGATTCCAATAATGCTAGCATTGGGTAATGTTATTTCAAAAATTGGAGAAGGTTTAGCTACAATGGGGAATGGTATGTTTGGAGACATACTGGGAATATGTACTATGTATTAATAGCCATAGTACTGTGTATCATTTTATTTAGAATTTTTGTCCTTTCTTCCTAGGAGAAAATCTAAGTAAAAAAATAATAAGCAATTATTTGTCAACCTGTTTTCTTTTGAATGAAATACCAGAGAAGAAGCATGTTATGCTATAATTCATATATGCTATATGTATATATCTTGTTAAGCTATAATTTATATGCCAATAACATCTGTAGAAGTAGAGATTTATTATTTTTATTATAAATGTATTTTTATTTTAAATGTAACCAGTATAAACTTCTTGGTTAGAAACATTAATAATCCTTCTTTATTTTCACGAAGAAAACCTGTGAATTACAATTTATTATAAACCTTTTTATTTTTACGTTTCTGTTCAACTAACAGTTTGCTTCAAACTTCCAATAACTGATTACAAACAAAATCTTGATTCTCCAATCCAGAGAAAAGTTTGCTGCAATAATTACATAACGGATTACAAACAAAATGTTGATTATCTTGTTCAGTGGAAAGTTTGCTGTAAAAATTTCCATAACGAAATACAAACAGAATGTTCTGTCTGGATCAACACTTCATGTTAATTACATATATACTCCTACTTGAAGAAGATTATGAAAAAGTTCAGTTTAATTCCTGTATCATTAATGTCGGACTTTATTTTGTTTGCATTATTAAGGACACTGATTTCATGTCCGTTACTCTGCTGAATCCCGGACATTAATGACGCATTTCTTTTTCTGTGGGAACGAAGGGCTGGACACTTTCTTATCTTTTCCTCAAGAATGTATTGGAGGGGCTGTAACAGGATTTCATTAACCCTGTGATAACCTGTGCTTGTAAATGTAATTTTTAGTTAACAGTGCATAGCTTTGCAAATAAACTTTGTCTATAGCATGCTTGTCTCAATAAAAGCTGCTATGTATATGTTAGTTCGCATATTAACATTGCTATAAAATGTTTGATTAAAAACTATACCAACAGTAAGAAATACATTCTTTCAGAAAGACACTTATAACTTACTATAAATGAAAGATATCTTTTACATCTTTCATATACAAACTCCTATACATAAAGGAGTATAACCTTACACATATATCATATTAATTAAGGATGAATATAAATCTTTCATATGCTTATCCTGCAATATTCAAATATATGTTTTAATAAAGTTCTTTTACAATATATAAGATTTATAACTATGTTTAGTGGAATTAAAACAGTAACAAATGATGTTATATGATTTTCTGTACTGAATCTAAAATGGAGGATTGTTTAACCTTGTATTAGAAAATCCCAAGATGGATGCTCATTGCAATAATTACAAGTGCGTATGTCTAAACTCTTGTATAACAGATTTTCAAGGCCACATTGTTGATGTACAAAACTGTTGAAGATAGAAAAACCTAGACAAGTTTTGTTGATGTTAAAATGATGCAAAAAATACATACAAAAAGAAAACAATAAATGATGACGTCATCCAAATAAAAAACTATAAATACACCTTGTTGTAAACATGAGGCAGGTGACTCTGACAGGATCTCTAAGGATAAGATTTGGTTGCAAAGAAGTCATTTCGAGTGGTATGTAACAATTGTTATTGAAAGCAAGTTTAACTGATAGTCTTTTAACTCTGTGTGTATATTGGATTTAAATGAATTTAATTTTATATTACTTCTGTAAGCTGATTTTTCTGTATAATAAAAATGTATTTTTAAACAATGTTATCTACTCAAATACCATTTATTTTCATTGTACTCAGAAACTTTCTTTGTAAGAAATGAGACCTGTTTCACTGATATAATATTTAAAGGTCAGTGCTTGGAATTCATATTTCAATAAAACTGTGCTTTAAGACCTTATAAGTGAATTAGGTGTGAACCACTACACCTTAGCTGTAGTTGTAACCTCATCTACATTGGTAGGACTTAGAGGAACATATGAACTAGGCTGAGTGAGCATGTTAATAACATTAAAGCTGGTCTAACAACCCACAGTGTCTCTGAACACTTTAGAATTAGGCATAATAAGGATCCTATGAGTATTAAGATACAAATCATAGATTGGATTCCACCAAATAGACATCCAAATAAATTACTCACCCTGAAACGTAGGGAGTTATATTGGATTTAAAAACTCGACTTCATGCATCCTCAGGGTTTAAATATCGAATTAGACCTACAGGCTTTCATGTAGATATATTACCACTATTGTTAGTTTCCTTATCAATTGGCTAGATTACGAGTTTTGCGTTATGAACGGCTCGGTAATAACTTGCAAGTTATGGTCACCGCTCACCTCCCTATAGTGCTGCTATTACAGGTTTGCAAAAACCCGGCGTTAGCAGGCAATATTGCAATGTTGAGCATAATTGAGCTCCATACCAAACTCAAATACCAGCGCTGCTTGGAGCTGGTTTTACATGCATGTGCATGATTTCCCCATAGACATCAATGGAGAGAGCCGGCTGAAGAAAAGCCTAACACCTGCAATAAAGGAGCGTAAAGCTCCGTAACGCAGCGCCATTGATTCCTATGAGGAAAGAGAATGTATGTTTACACCTAACACCCTAACATAAACCTCGAGTCTAAACACCCCTAAACTTCTGCCCCCGACATCACCAACACCTACATTACACTTATTAACCCCTAATCTGCTGCCCCAGACATCGCCGCCACCTACCTACACTTATTAACCCCTAAACTGCCGCTTCTAACATCGCCGTCACCTACCTACAGTACATCTATTAACCCTTCATATGCCGCCCCAATGTCGCTGCCACCTACATTACACTTATAAACCCCAAATCTGCCACCCCCAATGTCGTTGCCACTATACTAAAGTTATTAACCCCTAAACCTAACCCTAACACCCACTAACTTTAATATAATTAAAATAAATCTAAATAAAATGTACTATCATTAACTAAATAATTCCTATTTAAAACTACTTACCTATAAAATTAACCCTAAGCTAGCTACAATATAACTAATAGTTACATTGTATCTAACTTAGGTTTTATTTTTATTTCACAGGTAAGTTTGTATTTATTTTAACTAGGTAGACTAGTTACAAATAGTTATTAACTATTTACTAGCTACCTAGTTAAAATAAATACAAATTTACCTGTAAAATAAAACCTTATCTGAGTTACACTAACACCTAACCTTACACGACAATTAAATAAATTATATTAATTAAATACAATTAACTAAATTACAAAAACCCCCACTAAATTAGACAAAATAAAAAAGAAATTATAAAATATTTAAACTAATTGCACCTAAGCTAAACTGCCAATAGCCCTTTAAAGGGCCTTTTGCGGGAACAGCCAATAGAATGCGAGCTCAATCCTATTTTTAAAAAGGAATTATTTAGTAATTAAGAGTAGGTTTGATTTAGATTTATTTTAATTATATTTGTTAGGCGGTGTTAGGGTTAGGGTTAGACTTAGATTTAGGGGTTAATAAATTTAGTATAGTGGCGGCGACGTTGGGGGTGGCAGATCAGGGGTTAATAAATGTAGCGTGCACAGTGGGTAAGCACGGTGTAGCGGCGTCCGGAACCGGAACCGGTAATAGAAGGTAAAATACTCCAATGAAAATGTCTGGCAGAGTGCCGTAGTCAGCGATCAACTCAAAATCGCTTATGGATACAGGAACAAGAGGGCAAATGGCAGGTACTCCAATAACCAGATAGGCGCAACTGTATTCAGTAAAAAATTCAAAACTTTAATGAAAAAATGTTTAAGAATTGTATATAAAATACACAATCAAGCTGGACACAAAGACAGGGGGTGAAAAAGACAGGCCTGACGCGTTTCGCGCCCCCTAGTGGCGCTTATTCATAGGCTGCAGCACCTAGTGTGTGGTGCCTTTTTAAAGGGCAAGGAAAACCATTAACCCTTAGTGTGCAAATCAAAATTAAAAACAGGAACATGATAAAAACAACAACAAATTTACATTGGGATTACTTACAAAAAAAATATGTATAAATACAGATACAGATTCAGACATACCTGAGCCAGTGTGTGGAATAATATGATACCTAGACACGATAATGGTAAATTAATATGTATACCTATTATCCAAGTTAGGATACTAGTTTCAAATAGATGTCCTAATCCTCTCAAATATCTACGGACCAACTAGTATTGTACACTATAGGGATATCACTATAATAATATAAAAAGGGAAATTTAATAGATAGTCTCATAAGTACATAGTACCATTTCAGTTATCCGTGAAGTAGTTAATATCGCATGCTTTGTTCATTCCTAGTGGTTGGCATGTATTAAGCTTTAATATCCAAAATATTTCTTTCTTATCTAAGATTTTTTGCTTATTACCTCCTCTAATTGGAACTTTGGCGATATCAATGATTTGGACTGAAATGTCTGCCTTATGGGTAAAATGTAAACCATTAAAGTGACTAGCGACAGCAGAGTCCTTAGAATAGTTTTTGACGTCTCTGACATGTTCCCCAAACCTGGTTCTGACTTCACGTGAGGTTTTACCTACATATTGACTTTTACAGATATTACAAGTCAAAAGGTAGATGGCAAATCTGGTTTTACAGTTAGCATAGAAATCTATGACACATTGTTTATTGTCTACACTTGAAGAAAAATGTGTACCCCTAATGAGATTAGGGCAAGTTAAACAATCCCTGCTACCACATTTATATAGCCCCTTCTTTGATAACCAATCCCCTGAGGGGACACTCGCAGTATCGGTAACCAAGCTGGGAGCAAGTACTTTCCCTAATGTCCTTGGTTTTTTAGGGACGTACCTAAAATTATTTACAAATGGTTTAAGAATGTCATCTCCCAGTAGAATGTGAGAATGCTTCTTTAAAATCTTTACTACTGCATCATAATTTGTTGAATACTCTGTGGTGAAGACTATAGTGTCACTAGTGACTTGGTTCTCCTTATGTGTGGTAATGGGTTGTTTATTATAAGCCTTAACTGCTAATCTGCATTGTTCAAGCCTACTTGGGTTATAACCTCTCTTAGTAAGTCTATCTTTTAACTCTAAAGACTGTCTGTCATAGATAGAATCATCTTGGGTATTCCTGCGTAGCCTAATAAACTGTCCTCTTGGGATGGCTTTTTTAACATGTTCTGGATGTTGGGATGCCGCATGCAAGATTGTATTGCCTGCCACTGGTTTTCTATAGGTTTGAGTTACTATCTGATTGTCAATGATTAATAAAGTAAGATCTAAATAGTTAATCTGTTTGCCATTTAGTTCGCCTGTAAATCTTAAACCCATAAGATTATCACTCAGATATGACAACAAATCATCCAAAATGACAATTTTTTTATCATTATTGACAATTAGCAACAAATCGTCTATGTAGCGAACAAAAAGCACTACTTCATCCATCCAAGGGTTATTTGTTGAAAAGATATAAGTAAGTTCCCACCATGCCACATAAATATTTGCAAAAGCGGGGGCAAATTTTGCCCCCATGGCGGTCCCCCTGATTTGTAAGTAGTACTCTTTGTTGAACATAAAATAATTGTGCAAAAGCAAAAATTGTAAGATTTCACAAATATAATCAATTTCTTGATCACTCAGATCCGTGTCCCTTTTTAGAAAATAGTTAACTGCTCTTATACCTAAATGTTGAGGTATACTGGTGTATAGTGAAACTATGTCAGCTGTAATCCAACTATAGTTATCTTTCCATTGAATAGTGTTCAGTGTGGTAAGCAGATGTGATGTGTCCCTCAAATAGCTGAGTTGTCTTTGTGCTATAGGTTGTAGTATTGTATCAACCCATTCCCCTAAAGGTTCTAAAAGAGAGCCTATGCCCGCAACTATGGGCCTTCCCGGGGGGGTATCCTTGTTTTTATGGATTTTAGGGACATGATGAAATAAAGGAGTGACTGGATAATCTGGTATTAATGTTTCCACATCTTCATTTTTAAAAATCCCCAAAATAACTCCATCTGCAACAAGTTTACCCATTTCTTTTCTGAAAGTATGAACAGGGTTGCTAGGCAACAACCTATATACACTGCTGTCTGAAAGTTGTCTCCGTGCTTCCTCGAAGTAGTAGGACTTATCCATGACTACGATGCTGCCACCCTTATGCAAATTTCTGATGACTATATCATCATTATTTTTAAGAGTTTTAATAGCTAACCATTCATGATATTTCAGATTATGGGTGACAGCATCGCTGCCAGTGTCCAAACCAGCTTCCAACTTAAGTATATCTTCTTGTACCAACCTATGGTAAGCATTGACCATAGGGCCTCTATAGTTGGTAGGATAGAAACTGGACCCATGCTTGTTAGGTCTATCCAGTATCTCTTTATGGTCCTCCTGGTCAATGCCACCCATATTGTACAATTCATTCAAGGTCGCAACAGAGCAAGCATCAGCAAATGGTAAATGTGGGCAAGTTTTTTCTACATCTGATGTCACAATCTTAGTTTGTGGCTCTTCAGTACCCTTATCGGTCAAAGCAAAAAACCTTTTTAAGGACAATTTACGAATGAATTTGTTTACATCTAAGAGTGTGTTAAAACATGAAAGCCTATTTGTTGGAGCAAAACCCAGTCCTTTTGATAACACTGAAATTTCACTGTCCTTTAACTCATATTGAGAGGTATTAATGACATTTAGTCCTTGTTCTGAAGACTTATGTGACGATATTGAGGGTATTACTTCTGCCCTTTCTTCATCTTGTGCTTTATTTTGTCTTCCTTTACGCCACCTCCTTCTGTATTTTTTCCTTTTTCTGCATTGTTCTTTATTTTCAAACGTGTCACCGGTTGTCCTTCCGTTTCTTCCCCCGTCTGCACCTGTAAAAAAGCACATGTGGAAAGAGGAGTAGGAGAGGAAGGAGGAGAGGAGGCAGGAGAAGACGATGAAGAAGCAGTGGAAGTACAGAAAGAAGAAATAGAGGATATAGCTGAAGTGTTAGCTTCTGAATCCGTGGACTCTCCCTCTGAAGCACTGAATGCCACCTTCCTAGCATTCTTGTTTTTATTTTTGAGTATGGATTTTGGAGCTAGCTTGACTTGATCTTTGTCTTTATCTTTGTGCATGTTTTTAAACTGTTGTCTGTTTTTCCAAGACTTATTTCTTTTGTCACGTTGTTGTTGGCGCACTTCTGCCCAATTATATACTTTATCCAGATCATAATCCTCCTTATCACGCACAAATTTTGTTCCTTTTCTTGAAGCTTGCTCTTGATCACATTTTTTCAAAGTCTCATCCATTTTCTTTTTGTGCTCTAGAAACTTAGAACTAGCTTCAAAAACTATTCTAAGGACTCTGCTGTCGCTAGTCACTTTAATGGTTTACATTTTACCCATAAGGCAGACATTTCAGTCCAAATCATTGATATCGCCAAAGTTCCAATTAGAGGAGGTAATAAGCAAAAAATCTTAGATAAGAAAGAAATATTTTGGATATTAAAGCTTAATACATGCCAACCACTAGGAATGAACAAAGCATGCGATATTAACTACTTCACGGATAACTGAAATGGTACTATGTACTTATGAGACTATCTATTAAATTTCCCTTTTTATATTATTATAGTGATATCCCTATAGTGTACAATACTAGTTGGTCCGTAGATATTTGAGAGGATTAGGACATCTATTTGAAACTAGTATCCTAACTTGGATAATAGGTATACATATTAATTTACCATTATCGTGTCTAGGTATCATATTATTCCACACACTGGCTCAGGTATGTCTGAATCTGTATCTGTATTTATACATATTTTTTTTGTAAGTAATCCCAATGTAAATTTGTTGTTGTTTTTATCATGTTCCTGTTTTTAATTTTGATTTGCACACTAAGGGTTAATGGTTTTCCTTGCCCTTTAAAAAGGCACCACACACTAGGTGCTGCAGCCTATGAATAAGCGCCACTAGGGGGCGCGAAACGCGTCAGGCCTGTCTTTTTCACCCCCTGTCTTTGTGTCCAGCTTGATTGTGTATTTTATATACAATTCTTAAACATTTTTTCATTAAAGTTTTGAATTTTTTACTGAATACAGTTGCGCCTATCTGGTTATTGGAGTACCTGCCATTTGCCCTCTTGTTCCTGTATCCATAAGCGATTTTGAGTTGATCGCTGACTACGGCACTCTGCCAGACATTTTCATTGGAGTATTTTACCTTCTATTACCGGTTCCGGTTCCGGACGCCGCTACACCGTGCTTACCCACTGTGCACGCTACATTTATTAACCCCTGATCTGCCACCCCCAACGTCGCCGCCACTATACTAAATTTATTAACCCCTAAATCTAAGTCTAACCCTAACCCTAACACCGCCTAACAAATATAATTAAAATAAATCTAAATCAAACCTACTCTTAATTACTAAATAATTCCTTTTTAAAAATAGGATTGAGCTCGCATTCTATTGGCTGTTCCCGCAAAAGGCCCTTTAAAGGGCTATTGGCAGTTTAGCTTAGGTGCAATTAGTTTAAATATTTTATAATTTCTTTTTTATTTTGTCTAATTTAGTGGGGGTTTTTGTAATTTAGTTAATTGTATTTAATTAATATAATTTATTTAATTGTCGTGTAAGGTTAGGTGTTAGTGTAACTCAGATAAGGTTTTATTTTACAGGTAAATTTGTATTTATTTTAACTAGGTAGCTAGTAAATAGTTAATAACTATTTGTAACTAGTCTACCTAGTTAAAATAAATACAAACTTACCTGTGAAATAAAAATAAAACCTAAGTTAGATACAATGTAACTATTAGTTATATTGTAGCTAGCTTAGGGTTAATTTTATAGGTAAGTAGTTTTAAATAGGAATTATTTAGTTAATGATAGTACATTTTATTTAGATTTATTTTAATTATATTAAAGTTAGTGGGTGTTAGGGTTAGGTTTAGGGGTTAATAACTTTAGTATAGTGGCAACGACATTGGGGGTGGCAGATTTGGGGTTTATAAGTGTAATGTAGGTGGCAGCGACATTGGGGCGGCATATGAAGGGTTAATAGATGTACTGTAGGTAGGTGACGGCGATGTTAGAAGCGGCAGTTTAGGGGTTAATAAGTGTAGGTAGGTGTAGGTAGGTGGCGGCGATGTCTGGGGCAGCAGATTAGGGGTTAATAAGTGTAATGTAGGTGTTGGTGATGTCGGGGGCAGAAGTTTAGGGGTGTTTAGACTCGAGGTTTATGTTAGGGTGTTAGGTTTTTATCATGTTCCTGTTTTTAATTTTGATTTGCACACTAAGGGTTAATGGTTTTCCTTGCCCTTTAAAAAGGCACCACACACTAGGTGCTGCAGCCTATGAATAAGCGCCACTAGGGGGCGCGAAACGCGTCAGGCCTGTCTTTTTCACCCCCTGTCTTTGTGTCCAGCTTGATTGTGTATTTTATATACAATTCTTAAACATTTTTTCATTAAAGTTTTGAATTTTTTACTGAATACAGTTGCGCCTATCTGGTTATTGGAGTACCTGCCATTTGCCCTCTTGTTCCTGTATCCATAAGCGATTTTGAGTTGATCGCTGGCTACGGCACTCTGCCAGACATTTTCATTGGAGTATTTTACCTTCTATTACCGGTTTCGGTTCCGGACGCCGCTACACCGCGCTTACCCACTGTGCACGCTAGTAGCTCTCTGACTCACACCACAGTGCTTGGCAAGCCGTCGGACCCCCGAAATAGACCAACATTTGAGTGTGGACAAGTCTTCTCAGCAACAAAACAGTAAGTCAACACAAGAAATACCAATTGTTTTTTTTTTTTTTTGGGGCTTTATGTGTCAAGTATTTACTATTACTGGGACCGTTGCTGGGACTTTTTGCTTACTGACATCATTAGTCAATTTGTCTTTTGTACTAGAATTAGTACTTTAACTCTGGTTTAAAAAGTTCACATACCGGTATAATCCTTTGAAGTTATCCTGGCATATTATACCAATAGCGCAACTTATAAATACACGTATTTTTCAAATTACATGGCTGACACAGACAGGGAGGGTGCGGGATACGATGCAAACAATGTAATACAGGATTCAGACACTAACACCAATGAAGTGGAAACTATTTTTGATATGTACAATAGGGAGGATTTCTTCAATAAAATATTTTCTAAGGCTGAAAGTGATATTGAGGAGTCAAGTATAAGAACAAACTTTAAGGTTTTACAGAATACCTTGATCTCTGATTTACGCCTGATGTGGGACATTGTAGCTTTTAATAGATACTTAGAGGCAGACCGGATTCCAAGGGGACTCAGAATAAAGAAATATCCATCTTTTGAATTTGAAGACCCCCCTGATATGGAAGATTGGAACTCGGCGCTCACAGAGTGTTCCCTTAAACTCATCAGGATCCTTATCAGAGTCAAAGAGAAAAAAAGAATGAAGTTAAAAACTAAGGTTGAAAGCATTAAGGAGGATCTTAAACCGTTGGAAGCTAGTTCTAAGTTTCTAGAGCACAAAAAGAAAATGGATGAGACTTTGAAAAAATGTGATCAAGAGCAAGCTTCAAGAAAAGGAACAAAATTTGTGCGTGATAAGGAGGATTATGATCTGGATAAAGTATATAATTGGGCAGAAGTGCGCCAACAACAACGTGACAAAAGAAATAAGTCTTGGAAAAACAGACAACAGTTTAAAAACATGCACAAAGATAAAGACAAAGATCAAGTCAAGCTAGCTCCAAAATCCATACTCAAAAATAAAAACAAGAATGCTAGGAAGGTGGCATTCAGTGCTTCAGAGGGAGAGTCCACGGATTCAGAAGCTAACACTTCAGCTATATCCTCTATTTCTTCTTTCTGTACTTCCACTGCTTCTTCATCGTCTTCTCCTGCCTCCTCTCCTCCTTCCTCTCCTACTCCTCTTTCCACATGTGCTTTTTTACAGGTGCAGACGGGGGAAGAAACGGAAGGACAACCGGTGACACGTTTGAAAATAAAGAACAATGCAGAAAAAGGAAAAAATACAGAAGGAGGTGGCGTAAAGGAAGACAAAAGAAAGCAAAAGATGAAGAAAGGGCAGAAGTAATACCCTCAATATCGTCACATAAGTCTTCAGAACAAGGACTAAATGTCATTAATATCTCTCAATATGAGTTAAAGGACAGTGAAATTTCAGTGTTATCAAAAGGACTGGGTTTTGCTCCAACAAATAGGCTTTCATGTTTTAACACACTCTTAGATGTAAACAAATTCATTCGTAAATTGTCCTTAAAAAGGTTTTTTGCTTTGACCGATAAGGGTACTGAAGAGCCACAAACTAAGATTGTGACATCAGATGTAGAAAAAACTTGCCCACATTTACCATTTGCTGATGCTTGCTCTGTTGCGACCTTGAATGAATTGTACAATATGGGTGGCATTGACCAGGAGGACCATAAAGAGATACTGGATAGACCTAACAAGCATGGGTCCCGTTTCTATCCTACCAACTATAGAGGCCCTATGGTCAATGCTTACCATAGGTTGGTACAAGAAGATATACTTAAGTTGGAAGCTGGTTTGGACACTGGCAGCGATGCTGTCACCCATAATCTGAAATATCATGAACGGTTAGCTATTAAAACTCTTAAAAATAATGATGATATAGTCATCAGAAATTCGCATAAGGGTGGCAGCATCGTAGTCATGGATAAGTCCTACTACTTCGAGGAAGCACGGAGACAACTTTCAGACAGCAGTGTATATAGGTTGTTGCCTAGCAACCCTGTTCATACTTTCAGAAAAGAAATGGGTAAACTTGTTGCAGATGGAGTTATTTTGGGGATTTTTAAAAATGAAGATGTGGAAACATTAATACCAGATTATCCAGTCACTCCTTTATTTCATCATGTCCCTAAAATCCATAAAAACAAGGATACCCCCCCAGGAAGGCCCATAGTTGCGGGCATAGGCTCTCTTTTAGAACCTTTAGGGGAATGGGTTGATACAATACTACAACCTATAGCACAAAGACAACTCAGCTATTTGAGGGACACATCACATCTGCTTACCACACTGAACACTATTCAATGGAAAGGTAACTATAGTTGGATTACAGCTGACATAGTTTCACTATACACCAGTATACCTCAACATTTAGGTATAAGAGCAGTTAACTATTTTCTAAAAAGGGACACGGATCTGAGTGATCAAGAAATTGATTATATTTGTGAAATCTTACAATTTTTGCTTTTGCACAATTATTTTATGTTCAACAAAGAGTACTACTTACAAATCAGGGGGACCGCCATGGGGGCAAAATTTGCCCCCGCTTTTGCAAATATTTATGTGGCATGGTGGGAACTTACTTATATCTTTTCAAGAAATAACCCTTGGATGGATGAAGTAGTGCTTTTTGTTCGCTACATAGACGATTTGTTGCTAATTGTCAATAATGATAAAAAAATTGTCATTTTGGATGATTTGCTGTCATATTTGAGTGATAATCTTATGGGTTTAAGATTTACAGGCGACCTAAATGGCAAACAGATTAACTATTTAGATCTTACTTTATTAATCATTGACAATCAGATAGTAACTCAAACCTATAGAAAACCAGTGGCAGCCAATACAATCTTGCATGCGGCATCCCAACATCCAGAACATGTTAAAAAAGCCATCCCAAGAGGACAGTTTATTAGGCTACGCAGGAATACCCAAGATGATTCTATCTATGACAGACAGTCTTTAGAGTTAAAAGATAGACTTACTAAGAGAGGCTATAACCCAAGTAGGCTTGAACAATGCAGATTAGCAGTTAAGGCTTATAATAAACAACCCATTACCACACATAAGGAGAACCAAGTCACTAGTGACACTATAGTCTTCACCACAGAGTATTCAACAAATTATGATGCAGTAGTAAAGATTTTAAAGAAGCATTCTCACATTCTACTGGGAGATGACATTCTTAAACCATTTGTAAATAATTTTAGGTACGTCCCTAAAAAACCAAGGACATTAGGGAAAGTACTTGCTCCCAGCTTGGTTACCGATACTGCGAGTGTCCCCTCAGGGGATTGGTTATCAAAGAAGGGGCTATATAAATGTGGTAGCAGGGATTGTTTAACTTGCCCTAATCTCATTAGGGGTACACATTTTTCTTCAAGTGTAGACAATAAACAATGTGTCATAGATTTCTATGCTAACTGTAAAACCAGATTTGCCATCTACCTTTTGACTTGTAATATCTGTAAAAGTCAATATGTAGGTAAAACCTCACGTGAAGTCAGAACCAGGTTTGGGGAACATGTCAGAGACGTCAAAAACTATTCTAAGGACTCTGCTGTCGCTAGTCACTTTAATGGTTTACATTTTACCCATAAGGCAGACATTTCAGTCCAAATCATTGATATCGCCAAAGTTCCAATTAGAGGAGGTAATAAGCAAAAAATCTTAGATAAGAAAGAAATATTTTGGATATTAAAGCTTAATACATGCCAACCACTAGGAATGAACAAAGCATGCGATATTAACTACTTCACGGATAACTGAAATGGTACTATGTACTTATGAGACTATCTATTAAATTTCCCTTTTTATATTATTATAGTGATATCCCTATAGTGTACAATACTAGTTGTTCCGTAGATATTTGAGAGGATTAGGACATCTATTTGAAACTAGTATCCTAACTTGGATAATAGGTATACATATTAATTTACCATTATCGTGTCTAGGTATCATATTATTCCACACACTGGCTCAGGTATGTCTGAATCTGTATCTGTATTTATACATATTTTTTTTGTAAGTAATCCCAATGTAAATTTGTTGTTGTTTTTATCATGTTCCTGTTTTTAATTTTGATTTGCACACTAAGGGTTAATGGTTTTCCTTGCCCTTTAAAAAGGCACCACACACTAGGTGCTGCAGCCTATGAATAAGCGCCACTAGGGGGCGCGAAACGCGTCAGGCCTGTCTTTTTCACCCCCTGTCTTTGTGTCCAGCTTGATTGTGTATTTTATATACAATTCTTAAACATTTTTTCATTAAAGTTTTGAATTTTTTACTGAATACAGTTGCGCCTATCTGGTTATTGGAGTACCTGCCATTTGCCCTCTTGTTCCTGTGTTAATAAATGTAGATAGGTGTCGGGTGTAAGATTAGGGGTGTTTAGACTCGGGGTTCATGTTAGGGTGTTAGGTGTAAACTAAAAATGTGTTTCCTCATAGGAATCAATGGGGCTGCGTTACTGAGCTTTACACTACTTTATTGCAGGTGTTAGACTTTTTCTCAGCCAGCTCTGCCCATTGATGTCTATGGGGAAATCGTGCACGAGCACGAACAACCAGCTCACCGCTGACTTAAGCAGCACTGGTATTGGAGTGCGGCATGGAGCTTAATTTTGCTCTACGCTCACTTCTTGCCTTTTAATGCCGGGTTTATAAAAACCTGTAATACCAGCGCTGTAGGAAAGTGAGCGGTGAGAATAACGTGCAAGTTAGTACCGCACCCCTCATAACTCAAATCTCGTAATCTAGCCGTTTGTTTGCATTATCTGGCACAGAAGGGCTTAATACAATGTTCTTCCTTTGGATGAGAAGCATGCAGGATGACAGATACATAGACCCAACAGCACAGCAATAGATAATTGTAATAGGACATAGCATACATGTGTAGAATAACCTCTAAACCTACCCTAATATTCTGCTATCCTTTATGTGTCCACCAGGTGACTATAATAAGCTTCTAACAAGTAATGGCCATCCATGCAAAAAGATGGATCTCCAAAATTGTAATGAATCCCTGTTGGAAAGTAAATACATTTCCTTATCTTTTGAGAACAGATGAAGGATTCCATTATTTAAGCAGCGGATGCTGCTTTGGAGCCCAATCGTTTCAGGTTTGCCTGAAATGGAAGTTAAGAAGCAGTGGTCATAAGATCCGGATGATTGACAGCCCCTGCTAGTGGCTAATTGGCCGCGAGTGTGCAGGGGTGGCATTGCACAAGCATTTAACTAGAAATACTTGTGCAATGTTAATGCTGTCTGTATTTAGCTAGACCCAGAGGACATGATTCACTACAGCGAATCATGTCCGCTCGACTATTAATAAATCTAACCCAAAGTGTCACAATTACTTTTGCTTGCGCATACAATCTCACCACCAAGGTACAAAGAGTATCAGTCAAGTCCATATATCAGTGATGTTATAAGCATCTAAGGGGCAAAGACCACACCAAGGGTAACATATTTTTCATACTCCCTGGGTCTTGCAAATCAAAAGATTTACTACTAGACTCACACATACAACATTTTGCCCTTGCAGCACTAACAACAAGGCAGCCAACAGATATTTTCACCTCTAGCAGACTCAACTTTCTTGTTTCTTCTCACCAAAAAGCAGTTTTATAGTAATGCTTTAAAAACAAACTTGTACCCTCAGTCTCCTCTTAAGATAGCCAATGTTAAACGGCTGAAAATGCTACTCCTAATACAGAACTTTACTAATGAACATGAGCGCCTGGCGAAGATATAAGTCACTGTTATTGGAGAGAGCAGGAACTGTAGAACAGAAGAACCAGTAGCACTTCTAGGAGGGTCTTGGGATTGCTAAAAAAACAACTAAATTCATTATAAAGAGTACTCAATTCCATAGATGTCATCATTGCCAGATTTGCAATGATGTCCATCGTTTTTGTATACTGTATATACATTTTTCAACCCAACTCAAAGAGAGAAGAACATCCTAGAAGGATATTATCCGGGTGCTTATTTATTCCTACAAATATTTTACGGCCAGATTATGAGTTTTGCGGTATAAGTGAAAAAGTAGCGTTAAGACTCTTTTTCACTACGGCTGGTATTACGAGTTTTGCAGGTATATCTGTACCGCACACTTTTTTGGCCTTAATGCAACGTAACTACCGCAGCTTTCAAAAAGTCCTTTTTCAATGGAACTTCCATAGTGCCGGTATTACGAGTTTGCCTGCCCGGCCAAAAAGTGAGCGGTACACCCTATACCATCAAGATCCATACCATAAACTGAAAGTCAGCAGTTATAGGTTTTACGCTACAAAGCTGTAGCATAAAACTCATAACTAAAGTGTTACAAAGTACACTAACACACATAAACTACTTATTAACCCCTAAAGCCAGGTCCTCCCGCATCACAAACACTAAAATAAAATTAGTAACCCCTAATCTGCCGCTCCCGACATCGCTGTCACTATAATAAACATATTAACCCCTAAACCGCCGCACTCCCGCATTGCAAACACTAGTTAAATATTATTAACCCCTAATCTGCTGTCCCTAACATCGCCGCCACCTACGTTACTGTTATTAACCCCTAATCTGCTGCCCTAAACCTAACCCTAAATCTAACCCTAACACCCACTAACTTTAATATAATTAAAATAAATCTAAATAAAAATTACTATTATTAACTAACTAATTACTATTTAAAACTAAATACTTACCTGTAAAATAAACTCTAAGCTAAGATATAACTAATAATTACATTGTAGCTATCTTAGGTTTTATTTTTATTTCACAGGCAAGTCTGTATTTATTTTAACTAGGTAGAATAGTTAGTAAATAGTTATTAATTATTTACTAGCTACCTAGTTAAAATAAATACAAATGTACCTGTAAAATAAAACATAACCTGTCTTACACTAACACCTAACATTACATTACAATTAAATAAATTACATTAATTAAATACAATAACTAAATTACAAAAAAAATAAACACTAAATTACACAAAATAAAAAAGAAATTATCAAATATTTAAACTAATTACACCTAATCTAATAGCCCTATCAAAATAAAAAGCCCCCCCAAAATAAAAAAAACCCTAGCCTAAACTAAACTGCCAATAGCCCTTTAAAGGGCCTTTTGTGGGGCATTGCCCCAAATAAACCAGCTCTTTTACATGTAAAAAAACAATACAAACAACCCCCAACAGTAAAACCCAACACCCACACAACCAAACCCCCCAAATAAAATAAAATCTAAAAAGCCTAAGCTCCCCATTGCCCTGAAAAGGGCATTTGGATTGGCATTGCCCTTAAAAGGGCATTTAGCTTTTTTTCAGCCCAAACCCTAAGCTAAAAATAAAACCCACCCAATAAACCCTTAAAAAAACAACTAACACTAACCCCCAAAGATCCACTTACAGTTTTGAAGACCGGACATCCATCCACATCGAATCCGGGAGAAGTCTTCATCCAACCTGCAAGAAGTCCTCAACGAAGCAGGGAGAAGTCTTCATCCAACCTGCAAGAAGTCCTCAACGAAGCCGCGATAAGTCTTCATCCAAGCAGCAAGAAGTGGTCCTCCAGACGGGCAGAAGTCTTCATCCAGATGGCATCTGCTATCTTCATCCTTCCGGCGCAGAGCATCCTCTTCTTTTGATGGCTAGTGACGAATGAAGGTTCCTTTAAGGGACGTCATACAAGATGGTGTCCCTTGAATTCCGATTGTCTGATAGAATTCTATCAGTCAATTAGAATTAAAGTTGAAAAAATCCTATTGGCATCAATGGGGCTACGTTACGGAGCTTTGCGCTCCTTTTTGCAGGTGTTAGGCTTTTTTTTAGCTGGCTCTCCCCATTGATATCTATGGGGAAATCGTGCATGAGCACGTAAAACCAGCTCAAAGCAGCGCTGGTATTTGGGTGCGGTATGGAGCTTAACGCTGACATATTGCCCGCTAACGTCGGGTTCTTGCAAACCTGTAATAGCAGCGCTATAGGGAGGTGAGCTGTGACAATAACTTTGCAAGTTAGTACCGAGCCACTCAAAACTCGTAATCTAGCCATTAGTTTGTAACATAATGCCAAATTCTTTGATTACACGCAATTTTGTATCAGGGATTATTCCTGCTGAAATAAGTACTGTATTGAATGTCAAATCATTTATCCTAGCTGGGAGAACCATCATGTGGATGGACAAGGCTGGAAGAAAGGATCTATAAATAAACAAATACATAAACAAAAAAATAGAAATATGAGATGGAATATTCTGAAGAAACAAATTTAGTGAAAGACATAAAACTACATGTATGGTGCAATTTCGTATTAATAATAATAAATCGTAGGGGTATTCAACTGTCTTGAAGAACTCAAGAAGTGTAATATAATTAAGAATCTACACAATTGTATCCCTATTGGAGTTCTCAGTTTTTTCCCCTTATTTACAATTAGGGTTATGTATGAAATTGTTGGACACAACTTCACTAGCCAAGTTGATTTTCATCATGCTACTGTAATCCCTCACAGATCAGTGATGTCGCCAGATTTTTGACAGCTTGAAATGTGCAGAGCTAGAAGATTTGGTTTGGCCGTATCTTTCGTAACAAATTTTCAGGAAAATTTGTTTCCCCAAATATTCGTCTGCTGCACTATTCAGTATTTGTGAAATATTTACATTTGTTTTCGTTAAACGGATATAAATGTTCCTTTGCTACAGGTGAGAAGGTTCACCTGTAGCGTTATATACTTACCTCTAGCTCGCTGTAGCGCTAATCCTGACCCTTCTCCTTAGAGCCCTGGGACAAAATAATAGGAAACTTATCGAGGCGGATCCCAGGGCCTGCGCTTAAGGACCTTCTATTTCAATGCAGGCTCTGGGATACGCCACTCTTAGCCTCCTGTTAGCACGGCCTAGGCCTCTAAGAAGAAGGGTCAGGATTAGCACAGCTCTCTAGCTCGCTAGAGGTGAGCATTTTAAACCCTATTGGCAATTTAAAGAAGATGAAAGAATACTGATGAATTTCATCAGCGTTTCTTCATTTTCTTTAAATTTAGTTGGTGAATTTATTTGAATATTTGTTTTGTGAAAACAAAACCAATATACATTTTTCATTACAAATTTGCATTTACAACGTAACGACGCGTCTATTGACAGTTACAGAGTGAGAGCTTTATATTATCGCAGTGACCTTGTTGCTCTATACAATTTATACATCTTTTTATATATGTTATATGATTTATACATCTTTTTATATATGTTATATGATTTTAAACTGTGTAAAAATTGCACAAATGTAACTCTCCTGCTCTATATTTGGTGTATTAATCCAAAGTGCATTATTATCGCTTCTGTTTATCACTTATGTCGCAGGGTACAAGAATATGTGAGATCCAAGATGGTAGCACCCAGTATGGAAATGTGGAGCTTCATCTACTCGCACCTGTAAAGGGTTAAAAGAAGACAATAAAATAATGAAGAGAACAGCATGGCGTGCAATAACCATTCAAGTTGTGTTCTGTAATATCCCTTATAAAATCACAAGAGTGAAAATGTACTCTATATGCATCAATGTTCCTGCGAAACCTCTCAATAATTTTTTTTTAATAATAATAATAATAATATTAACATATATATATATATATACTAGTACTAAAGCCCGTGTACACGGGCCATTTTTTTCAGAACAGCGGTCCCACCCCTTGCTCTCTCCCCCCTTTCTTTTGCTCTCTCTTCCCCCCTCTCTTTTGCTTTCTTTCCCCCCTCTCTTTTGCTTTCTCTCCCCCTCTCCTTTGTTCTCTCTCTCCCCTCTTTTGCTCTCTCTCTCCCCTCTTTGGCTCTCTCCATCCTTTCTTTTGCTCTCTCTCTCCCCCCTCTTTGGCTCTCCCCCCCCCCTCTTTGGCTCCCCCCCCCCTCTTTGGCTCCCCCCCTCTTTGGCTCTCCCCCCCTCTTTGGCTCTCTCCCCTCTTTTGCTCTCTCTCCTCTTTGGCTCTCTCTCTCCCCTCTTTGGCTCCCCCCCCCTTTGGCTCTCTCTCCCCCCTCTTTGGCTCTCTCTCCCCCCTCTTTGGCTCTCTCTCCCCCCTCTTTGGCTCTCTCTCCTCTTTGGCTCTCTCTCTCCCCCCTCTTTGGCTCTCCCCTCCCCTTTGGCTCCCCCCTCCCCTTTGGCTCCCCCCCTCTTTGGCTCTCCCCCCCCCCCTCTTTTGCTCTCCCCTCTTTGGCTCTCTCCCCCCTCTTTTGTTCTCTCCCCCCTCTTTGGCGCTCTCCCCCCCCTCTTTGGCTCTCTCTCCCCCCTCTTTGTCTCTCTCCCCTCTTTTGCTCTCCTCTTTGGCTCTCTTTCCTCTTTGGCTCTCTCTCTCCCCCCTCTTTGGCTCTCCCCCCCCTTTAGCTCTCCCCCCCCCCCCTTTGGCTCTCTCCCCCCCTCTTTGGCTCTCTCTCCCCCCTCTTTGGCTCTCTCTCCCCCCTCTTTGGCTCTCTCTCCTTTTTGGCTCTTTTTCCTCTTTGGCTCTCTCTCTCCCCCCTCTTTGGCTCTCCCCCCCTTCTCTTTGGCTCTCCCCCCCTTCTCTTTGGCTCTCTTCCCCCCCCTTCTCTTTGGCTCTCTCTCCCCCCCCCTTCTCTTTGGCTCTCTCCCCCCCCCTTCTCTTTGGCTCTCTGCCCCCCCTTCTCTTTGGCTCTCTGCCCCCCCCTTCTCTTTGGCTCTCTGCCCCCCCCCTTCTCTTTGGCTCTCTGCCCCCCCCTTCTCTTTGGCTCTCTGCCCCCCCCCCCCCTTCTCTTTGGCTCTCTGCCCCCCCCCCCCCTTCTCTTTGGCTCTCTGCCCCCCCCCTTCTCTTTGGCTCTCTGCCCCCCCCTTCTCTTTGGCTCTCTGCCCCCCCCCTTCTCTTTGGCTCTCTGCCCCCCCCTTCTCTTTGGCTCTCTGCCCCCCCCTTCTCTTTGGCTCTCTGCCCCCCCTTCTCTTTGGCTCTCTGCCCCCCCCCTTCTCTTTGGCTCTCTGCCCCCCCCCTCCTGCTCCCTCTCTGGCTCTGTCTTCGCGGGACCCCGCCCGACCACGCCCCTCGCGGCAACACCCGGCCGGCCACGCCCCTCGCGACGCCCGGCCATGCCCCTCGCGATGCCCGGCCACGCCCCTCGCGACTCTCCCGTCGGCCACAAACAGCTGTGAGGTCTGGGGAGCGCTGTTGAGTAGCTCGCGCTCCCTATCTCACAGCTGCTTGTATGCTGTGTACCTCGCGCTCCCAATCTGTCAGCTGTCAGCTATGCCGAGGTGCGTGAGAATAGAATCTAAGGCCAAGTGTTTGTCTGTACTGCGCATGACGGCTTCAGACAAACACTTGTCTTTTATAATATAGGATATATATATATACATTTAGACATGTATATGTATGTATCTCTATGTTAAAGGGAGATAAACCCTCATTTTTTAATGATTTAGATAGAACATACAATTTTAAACAACCTTCCAATTTACTTCTGTTATCAAATTTACTTTATTTACTTGTTATCCTTTGTTGAAAAGCAAGGATGTGAGTTGAGGAGTGTGCACGTGTTCTGCAGCACATGACAGCAGTTTTGCAACAATGTTATACATTAGCAGGAGCCTGGCAGCACTATTTCCTCTCATGTAGTACTTCAGGCATGTGAACACTACCTACCTAGGTATCCCTTCAACAAAGAATAACACGTTTGAAAATAGAAGTAAATTGGAAACTTTATAAAAATTGTATTCTCTGTCTAAATAATGAAAGAAAATGTTTGGGTTTACTGTCCCTTAAAGCCCTTTGCAACCTTTTTACACCTGAGACCTCATATCTTTGAGACCTTATAACTTTTTATATATATATATATCATTTTTATTACACAGTGTTATGAGTGTAACTGTACTTTTAAATGTAATTTTTATGTTTTTGTGCAATTTTTTTGTCTCACGTAACAGTTAATCAGAAGACATGCTATCCCGACGTACGTTAAATTCAATTGCACTCAAACAAACGTGCTTACTTTAAACTCGTAATATGCACGCTACTTCCAAGGCGCGCAAAGAGCTGTGATAAACCCCTTATCGCTCATGCACAACTGTTACTCATACTCTATTCCTTAATGAGGACTTAATCCCTGGCGATTCATTGTACACAAATATGATTTTTTTTTTTATGCATTTGATGTAGCAGTTAAAACATCTTTAACTGGATAATTTTAATACAAAAAATATTTTTAGTATTTAATTATGTCTTTTATATTAAAGTTTATTTTAGAAACATGTCGGGCTAGATTACAAGTGGAGCATTAATTTATTGCGCCCGCAAACAGGCAAATTTGCCAGTTTGCGGGTGCGCAATAAATAACCAGCCATTACAAATGACTGACTATTGCTGCCGCTAGGTCGCGGTAGCAATTAGTGCTTGTAAAATTTACCATCAGATATCTGGTTCATTTTATAAATGTCCCCCAAATGCCCCCAAAATCAAGTGCTAGTTTTAAAAAAAAAAAAAAAAAGAATTAAAAAAAAAAAGAATAAAAAAAAAAAAAAAGAAAACTGCAGTTTTTGGGGCTAAAATCGGCGGCTGTGGGGTGTTAGATAAAAAATGGCACTGAAAAGTGTCTTAACATTGTGGTCTATGGGAACTGTGTGTTCCCAGTAAATATATATGTATGTGCTGATATAATTATGTGTTAATATGTAAATATATACAGTATGTAAATAATCATATGCATATATATAAAACACATAAATATATACAGTATGTAAATAATCATATACATATATATTAACACATAAATATATACAGTATGTAAATAATCATATACATATATATTAACACATAAATATATACAGTATGTAAATAATCATATACATATATATAACACATAAATATATACAGTATGTAAATAATCATATACATATATATAACACATACATATATACAGTATGTAAATAATCATATACATATATATTAACACATAAATATATACAGTATGTAAATAATCATATACATATATATAACACATAAATATATACAGTATGTAAATAATCATATACATATATATAAAACACATAAATATATACAGTATGTAAATAATCATATACATATATATTAACACATAAATATATACAGTATGTAAATAATCATATACATATATATAACACATAAATATATACAGTATGTAAATAATCATATACATATATATTAACACATAAATATATACAGTATGTAAATAAGCATATACATATATATATAACACATAAATATATACAGTATGTAAATAAGCATATACATATATATATAACACATAAATATATACAGTATGTAAATAATCATATACATATATATTAACACATAAATATATACAGTATGTAAATAAGCATATACATATATATAACACATAAATATATACAGTATGTAAATAATCATATACATATATATAACACATAAATATATACAGTATGTAAATAATCATGTACATATATATTAACACATAAATATATACAGTATGTAAATAATCATATACATATATATAACACATAAATATATACAGTATGTAAATAATCATATACATATATATAACACATAAATATATACAGTATATAAAAAATCATATACATATATATTAACACATAAATTTATACAGTATGTAAATAATCATATACATATATATAACACATAAATATATACAGTATGTAAATAATCATATACATATATATTAACACATACATATATACAGTATGTAAATAATCATATACATATATATTAACACATAAATGTATACAGTATGTAAATAATCATATACATATATATAACACCTAAATATATACAGTATGTAAATAATCATATACATATATATTAACACATAAATATATACAGTATGTAAATAATCATATACATATATATAACACATAAATATATACAGTATGTAAATAATCATATACATATATATTAACACATAAATATATACAGTATGTAAATAATCATATACATATATATTAACACATAAATATATACAGTATGTAAATAATCATATACATATATATTAACACATAAATGTATACAGTATGTAAATAATCATATACATATATATTAACACATAAATATATACAGTATGTAAATAATCATGTACATATATATAACAGATAAATATATACAGTATGTAAATAATCATATACATATATATAACACATAAATATATACAGTATGTAAATAATCATATACATATATATTAACACATACATATATACAGTATGTAAATAATCATATACATATATATTAACACATAAATGTATACAGTATGTAAATAATCATATAAATATATATTAACACATAAATTTATACAGTATGTAAATAATCATATACATATATATTAACACATAAATATATACAGTATGTAAATAATCATATACATATATATTAACACATAAATATATACAGTATGTAAATAATCATATACATATATATTAACACATACATATATACAGTATGTAAATAATCATATACATATATATAACACATAAATATATACAGTATGTAAATAATCATATACATATATATTAACACATAAATATATACAACATGTAAATAAGCATATACATATATATATAACACATAAATATATACAGTATGTAAATAATCATGTACATATATATTAACACATAAATATATACAGTATGTAAATAATCATATACATATATATAGCACATAAATATATACAGTAATATTGAAAGAAATCCAGCAAACCTCCCAGGCGTTTGTTCAAATTGAAAATTTTATTGGAAAACCGTGCAGTATAAAGTGGTAAAACACAAAAATTGTCCCAGCAACCTGGAGCAAAATAGAGGGTTCGTCAGTTGCGACAATTTTTGTGTTTTACCACTTTTTACTGCACGGTTTTCCAATAAAATTTTCAATTTGAACAAACGCCTGGGAGGTTTGCTGGATTTCTTTCAATATTGCTTGCTGTCTACCACCAGCTCAAACCTCGGCATTTCCAGGACAGAAGGCGCACAGTACCCGGCTTACGGACCGGCAGATGACGTCATCACAATACGCCTGAGTGTGTTAGCAGGCATCTACAGAGGCGGAAGCTTTTTACAAGCCTGAGATTTGTTTCACCGCGGAGTTCAGCAAAGCGGCAGCCAGAGGTGCTTCGTACCGGCCCGGGGACCCACGGAGTGGTGAACGATCCGGAGGCTGAATAGGCTGCTGGACATATGCTTAGAACTACTAGCGCTGGTGAGTCTGGATGAAAGTACTTTACATTTCTTAAGGATTATTGCCATTGGGTTCATACCGTACTGTCTTGAGCTGTCTAAAAGGGGAGTGTTTGTATTTTAAATATATACAGTATGTGCTGATATAATTATGTGTTAATATGTAAATATACCCATATTAACACATAAATTTATACAGTATGTAAATAATCATATACATATATATAACACATAAATATATACAGTATGTAAATAATCATATAAATATATATTAACACATAAATTTATACAGTATGTAAATAAGCATATACATATATATAACACATAAATGTATACAGTATGTAAATAATCATATACATATATATTAACACATAAATATATACAGTATGTAAATAATCATATACATATATATAACACATAAATATATACAGTATGTAAATAATCATATACATATATATTAACACATAAATTTATACAGTATGTAAATAATCATATACATATATATAACACATAAATATATACAGTATGTAAATAATCATATAAATATATATTAACACATAAATATATACAGTATGTAAATAATCATATACATATATATTAACACATAAATTTATACAGTATGTAAATAATCATATACATATATATAACACATAAATGTATACAGTATGTAAATAATCATATACATATATATAACACATAAATATATACAGTATGTGCTGATATAATTATGTGTTAATATGTAAATATACCCATATTAACACATAAATACATACAGTATGTAAATAATCAGGCTATGATTACGGCAAACAGCCGAAACGCGTAAGCCCGTGTGCTGCGCTCTATCTCCTATTAGGTGGCAAGGCTGTCACATAATTTCAATGTTTGAATTTTAAATAATATTCAATAAATATACAAGTTTTACGGAGTGTGGTATTGTTCTTTTTTCTCTTGGAATTGTAAATAATCATATACATATATATTAACACATAAATATATACAGTATGTAAATAATCATATACATATATATAACACATAAATATATACAGTATGTAAATAATCATATACATATATATAACACATACATATATACAGTATGTAAATAATCATATACATATATAACACATAAATATATACAGTATGTAAATAATCATATACATATATATAACACATACATATATACAGTATGTAAATAATCATATACATATATAACACATAAATATATACAGTATGTAAATAATCATATACATATATATTTACACTTTGCTGCAATCGCTGCACTACTTACCCCCTTCGTTGCACAGGGTTCATAGGCGACTAGGGAAGCTCACTCTTGTGAGTGCAATGATTCCCAGCAATGCAAACGTGAGCTTGCGTTTGCATTGCTGTCAACTTTTCAACTTGTTATACCAGCGCACATTAGTATGCGATGGTATTGCTCAGTGGAGCATTAATATTGCTTTTGGGAAAGCGATATTTAGAACTCCACTTGTAATCTGGCTGGTTGTGTTTAAAGGGACAGGAAACCCCAACATTTTCTTTTAGGATTCAGACAGAACATATCATTTAAAACAACTTTCCAATTTACTTCTAATATGAAATTTGCTTAATTCTCTTTTTATCCTATGTGATGGAACAGCTTTGCACTATTGAGAGCTAGCTGAACACATCTAGTTAGCCAATCACAAGAGACAAATGTGTGCAGGCACCAATCAGCAGCAACTCCAACTAGTGTAGGATATGCGCCAGGACCGGATGGGACCAAACATAGGCGCGGGCAGTTAAAGGTGGAGCAGCCCATATCAGTTAGACCTCTGTCAGCTAGGTAACCATAATAGACCAGAACTCTCATCCTGCAGCATCTCTGCTTACCAGCCACTCAGAAAAACGTACATTCTGCTTTACAAAATAGGCAGATTGTAACAGCTTTCCTATTGTTACCCATATTGAGATAAGGTGGTATATAGCAGCAAGGCCCACATTTGAGCCCGGCCCACTGGGCATTTGCCCTGTATGTATTTTTATCAACAATGGATACCAAGAGAATGAAGCACATTTGAAAATAGAAGTGAATTTAAAAGTGTCTTAAAATGACATGATATCTAAATCATGCAAGTTTGACTTTACTATCCCTTTAAGTCCCTTCATACAAAAAATATACGCAAATTAAGAAAAAAATCAGTGTATTCCTTAGGACCCGATAAATAAGCCAACACAACATACTGTTGTCCCCTAAAGCACTCAATGAATTATTTATTTTCCTATAGAAAATGCAAAACCTTGCAAAGTATAAACACAAACTATTAGTTATTTTGTAATAATTTTATGGAGGTGGATTAGAAATGAGTTTCACATCTGTTTGAAAAGGCAATTTAATGCCTTGGGCTGTATTGTTCCTTCATCTCACATTAAATGTGTCATTTGTGTCATGCCTGTACCTCAGCTATATTGTATTGTAGCATAAGATTATTGATAGATTGATGGGCATGCTTGCTTAATATATGTAATAAAGCTATTATTGAACTACAAAAAGAATGTTCAGATTTTTCACCCATGATTGAAAACATTTTAGAATCAAATTATTTCAGTCCCAGGTGGGGGAAGAGAAGGACAATGTATATTATTTGTGAATGATGTAATCAAAAGAAGGAACATTTAATAAGTGTGTACTAAAGACCTATAATTTTCTAGCCTGTATTTTATTGTCTCATACTGAAGTTGTTCTGTATGAGTCACTGATGCGTTCTGAGAGCAAACCTCACACGGTAGCAGAATTCCACCTCACTAAATTATGAGTACTGAAGCTTCTATCATCAATCCACCTAAATATAATAACTGGGGGACCTAATCATTCCCTACTATTAGGATATAAAAATAATGATTACTATAATTACATATTCATGTGGTTGCTCATTTTTTTAAAAAATAAATAACAAATATTGACTGGACAGCAGTAATTGCATCTTCAATTAAGTGTCAGGGTATCACAGACCACACCCTTAAAATTATATCAGAGGGCATCACGACAATAACGAGATTTTGCTGCCCATTAAAGAATGTCAAGTATGTGGCTGTTGATGTAAAGTGTGCTTTGCAGGATTTTGACAGCTTGTAATAAAGGCTAGAGTTGAGATTAGGGGGTAGATTTATCAAAGCTTCAACTGATAATACGCTGGAATCTCCAGTCAAATTAGACGCAAAGTTGATCCCCCATAATTAACAAAGCGGCAAGGTCGTCAAATGTTGAAATGTGTTACGTAATATACGCTCCCGCAATATCAATCCAACGCAGATCAATGCTTGTGTCATTCCAGATGTTTCGAATTCACATTCGACTCTATTTAACCCTCTTTCCAATTAATCAAACATTCAACAAGTACACTCGTGTCTATTCCTCCGCAGTGTACCTTTCTTTCAAACCACCACTCTTGAGGCCACGAATGCCATAGAAATCAATGGGAGTCTGAAAATACAGAAAGGTTATGTTCAATGCTGCAAGAGAATGAAACATATTACATAATAAAAGTACTTATGGATTATGTTACATCTTTGTCTCTCATTAAAGCAAGGGGACAATATTATTGCTTCAAATTTGGTGCACTAGTAGATATAGGGATAAAAATGAAATAAATACATTACATAATATAGCTAACTGTATCTAAGCCTCTGCAGACTGCCCCTATACATTGCTGAATACAAACACAATGCAATATGCAGATATAATTGTCATCAATATACTTAGAAATACAAGAGCTTGGTCAAACTGAAGCCATAAGAAAATAAAACAAGTCAATTATTTTGCCTGGCAACACATTTCATCACATGAATAAAACTGTTATCGGGATGCCTAAATTTCACAGCACAAACCTCAAACTGAGGATGATATTACATACTCCGTGTTTATTGTTCATTTTGATGGCTGATGGCTTTTAAAATGGCTGCTGAAAAATTCACTACTCAAATTGCAGCAGTAGAAAGGTCTTTTCAGTTTCCTTTGAAGTGTATGGAAGCTGAAATTGATAATTTGTGCTTTGTATACAAACCAGAATTTTTGTTGTTTAAAAAGATTGATAATCCCTTTATTACCCATTCCCCAGTTTTGCATAACCAACACAGTTATAGTAATACACTTTTTATCTCTGTGATTACATTGTATCTAAGTCTCTGCAGACTTTAGTTCTTTTGACAGATTTGCATTTTAGCCAATCAGTGCTTACTCCTAGGTAACTTCACATGCGTGAGCTCAATGTTATCTATATGAACTAACACCATCTAGTGATGAAAAACTTTTAAAAGGCATTCAGATTAGAGGCAGCCTTCAAGTTCAAAGAAGTTAGCATATGAGCCTACCTAGGTTTATCTTTCAACTAAGAATACCAAGAGAACAAAGCAAAATTGGTGGTAAAAGTAAATTGGAAAGTTGTTTAAAATTACATTGCCTATTTGAATAATTAAAGTCTATTTTGGACTTGACTGTCCCTTAAATCTCTTTAACAACTTTAGCCTTGCCATATGCTCATTAATGGAATCAAGATTTCAGCTTCCCATACTAGTCATAAATGGCCAAATGTCCTTTACAACTAGTATTAACAATTAACAATTATAACATTTTTTTATAAACATGTAAAACACATATTCAATTAAATAATATGAATTGTTAAGAATTATGGCCTAGATTTGGAGTTTGGCGGTAGCCGTGAAAACCAGCGTTAGAGGCTCCTAACGCTGGTTTTAGGCTACCGCCGGTATTTGGAGTCACTCAAAATAGGGTCTAACGCTCACTTCTCAGCCGCGACTTTTCCATACCGCAAATCCCCTTACGTCAATTGCGTATCCTATCTTTTCAATGGGATCTTTCTAACTCCGGTATTTAGAGTCGTGGCTGAAGTGAGCGTTAGAATTCTAAGACAAAACTCCAGCCGCAGAAAAAAGTCAGTAGTTAAGAGCTTTCTGGGCTAACGCCGGTTCATAAAGCTCTTAACTACTGTACTCTAAAGTACACTAACACCCATAAACTACCTATGTACCCCTAAACCGAGGTCCCCCCACATCGCCGCCACTCGATTACATTTTTTTAACCCCTAATCTGCTGCCCCTAACACCGCCGACCCCTATATTATATTTATTAACCCCTAATCTGCCCCCCACAACGTCGCCGCCAGCTACCTACAATAATTAACCCCTAATCTGCCGACCGCAAAGAGCCGCCACCTACATTATAGCTATGTACCCCTAATCTGCTGCCCCTAACACCGCCGACCCCTATATTATATTTATTAACCCCTAATCTGCCCCCCTCAACGTCGCCTCCACCTGCCTCCACTTATTAACCCCTAATCTGCCGAGCGGATCTCACCGCTACTATAATAAAGTTATTAACCCCTAATCCGCCTCACTCCCGCCTCAATAACCCTATAATAAATAGTATTAACCCCTAATCTGCCCTCCCTAACATCGCCGACACCTAACTTCAATTATTAACCCCTAATCTGCCGACCGAATCTCGCCGCTATTCTAATAAATTGATTAACCCCTAAAGCTAAGTCTAACCCTAACACTAACACCCCCCTAAGTTAAATATAATTTAAATCTAACGAAATTAATTAACTCTTATTAAGTACATTATTCCTATTTAAAGCTAAATACTTACTTGTAAAATAAACCCTAATATAGCTACAATATAAATTATAATTATATTATAGCTATTTTAGGATTAATATTTATTTTACAGGTAACTTTGTATTTATTTTAACCAGGTACAATAGCTATTAAATAGTTAAGAACTATTTAATAGCTAAAATAGTTAAAATAATTACAAAATTACCTGTAAAATAAATCCTAACCTAAGTTACAATTAAACTTAACACTACACTATCAATAAATAAATTAAATAAAATACCTACAATTACCTAGAATTAAACCTAACACTACACTATCAATACATTAATTAAATACAATATCTACAAATAAATACAATGAAATAAACTAACTAAAGTACAAAAAATAAAAAAGAACTAAGTTACAAAAAATAAAAAAATATTTACAAACATCAGAAAAATATTACAACAATTTTAAACTAATTACACCTACTCTAAGCCCCCTAATAAAATAACAAAGACCCCCAAAATAAAAAAATGCCCTACCCTATTCTAAATTACAAAAGTTCAAAGCTCTTTTACCTTACCAGCCCTGAACAGGGCCCTTCGCGGGGCATGCCCCAAAGAATTCAGCTCTTTTGCCTGTAAAAAAAAACATACAATACCCTCCCCCCCAACATTACAACCCACCACCCACATACCCCTAATCTAACCCAAACCCCCCTTAAATAAACCTAACACTAAGCCCCTGAAGATCTTCCTACCTTGTCTTCACCATGCCAGGTATCACCGATCGTTCCAGGCTCCGAAATCTTCATCTAAGCCCAAGCGGGGGCTAGACATCCATCATCCAACGGCTGAAGAAGTCCAGAAGAGGCTCCAAAGTCTTCATCCTATCCGGGAAGAAGAGTAGATCCGGACCGGCAACAATCTTCTTCCAAGCGGCATCTTCTATCTTCATCCGATGAGGACCGGCTCCATCTTGAAGACCTCCACCGCGGACCCATCTTCTTCCGACGACGACTTCCCGACGAATGACGGTTCCTTTAAGGGACGTCATCCAAGATGGAGTCCCTCGAATTCCGATTGGCTGATAGGATTCTATCAGCTAATCGGAATTAAGGTAGGAAAATTCTGATTCAGAATCAAGTTCAATCCGATTGGCTGATCCGATCAGCCAATCAGATTGAGCTCGCATTCTATTGGCTGATCGGAACAGCCAATAGAATGCGAGCTCAATCTGATTGGAACAGCCAATAGAATGCGAGCTCAATCTGATTGGCTGATTGAATCAGCCAATCGGATTGAACTTGATTCTGATTGGCTGATTCCATCAGCCAATCAGAATTTTCCTACCTTAATTCCGATTGGCTGATAGAATCCTATGAGCCAATCGGAATTCGAGGGACGCCATCTTGGATGACGTCCCTTAAAGGAACCGTCATTCGTCGGGAAGTCGTCGTCGGAAGAAGATGGGTCCGCGGTGGAGGTCTTCAAGATGGAGCCGGTCCTCATCGGATGAAGATAGATGATGCCGCTTGGAAGAAGATGGTTGCCGGTCCGGATCTACTCTTCTTCCCGGATAGGATGAAGACTTTGGAGCCTCTTCTGGACTTCTTCAGCCGCCGGATGATGGATGTCTAGCCCCCGCTTGGGCTTAGATGAAGATTTCAGAGCCTGGAATGATCGGTGATACCTGGCATGGTTAAGACAAGGTAGGAAGATCTTCAGGGGCTTAGTGTTAGGTTTATTTAAGGGGGGTTTGGGTTAGATTAGGGGTATGTGGGTGGTGGGTTGTAATGTTGGGGGGGGGTATTGTATGCTTTTTTTTACAGGCAAAAGAGCTGAATTCTTTGGGGCATGCCCCGCAAAGGGCCCTGTTCAGGGCTGGTAAGGTAAAAGAGCTTTGAACTTTAGTAATTTAGAATAGGGTAGGGCATTTTTTTATTTTGGGGATCTTTGTTATTTTATTAGGGGGCTTAGAGTAGGTGTAATTAGTTTAAAATTGTTGTAATATTTTTCTGATGTTTGTAAATATTTTTTTATTTTTTGTAACTTAGTTCTTTTTTATTTTTTGTACTTTAGTTAGTTTATTTCATTGTATTTATTTGTAGATATTGTATTTCATTAATTTATTGATAGTGTAGTGTTAGGTTTAATTGTAGGTAATTGTAGGTATTGTATTTAATTAATTTATTGATAGTGTAGTGTTAGGTTTAATTGTAACTTAGGTTAGGATTTATTTTACAGGTAATTTTGTAATTATTTTAACTATTTTAGCTATTAAATAGTTCTTAACTATTTAATAGCTATTGTACCTGGTTAAAATAAATACAAAGTTACCTGTAAAATAAATATAAATCCTAAAATAGCTATAATATAATTATAATTTATATTGTAGCTATATTAGGGTTTATTTTACAGGTAAGTATTTAGCTTTAAATAGGATTAATTTATTTAATAAGAGTTAATTAATTTCGTTAGATTTAAATTATATTTAAGTTAGGGGGTGTTAGTGTTAGGGTTAGACTTAGCTTTAGGGGTTAATACATTTATTAGAATAGCGGTGAGCTCCAGTCTGCAGATTAGGGGTTAATGTTTGAAGTTAGGTGTCGGCGATGTTAGGGAGGGCAGATTAGGGGTTAATACTATTTATTATAGGGTTAGTGAGGCGGATTAGGGGTTAATAACTTTATTATAATAGCGGTGCGGTCCGTTCGGCAGATTAGGGGTTAATAAGTGTAGGCAGGTGGAGGCGACATTGTGGGGGGCAGATTAGGGGTTAATAAATATAATATAGGGGTCGGCGGTGTTAGGGACAGCAGATTAGGGGTACATAGGGATAATGTAAGTAGCGGCGGTTTACGGAGTGGCAGATTAGGGGTTAATAATAATATGCAGGGGTCAGCGATAGCGGGGGCGACAGATTAGGGGTTAATAAGTGTAAGGTTAGGGGTCTTTAGACTCGGGGTACATGTTAGAGTGTTAGGTGCAGACGTAGGAAGTGTTTCCCCATAGCAAACAATGGGGCTGCATTAGGAGCTGAACGCGGCTTTTTTGCAGGTGTTAGGTTTTTTTTCAGCTCAAACAGCCCCATTGTTTCCTATGGGGGAATCGTGCACGAGCACGTTTTTGAAGCTGGCCGCTTCCGTAAGCAACTCTGGTATCGAGAGTTGAAGTTGCGTTAAATATGCTCTACGCTCCTTTTTTGGAGCCTAACGCAGCCATTCTGTGGACTCTCAATACCAGAGTTATTTAAAAGGTGCGGCCAGAAAAAAGCCAGCGTTAGCTACGCGGGTCGTTACCGACAAAACTCTAAATCTAGCCGTATATTAGCTAATCATAGTTGTCTGATATATATAAATTAAACAGTTGAATAAATCTTTTTAAATATATTTGTGTGTCTATTTATATATCTGTCTTCTGAGTCAATCACAGGTAATACTCACATTCACAAAAACAAGTATTTAACTTTAACTACAACTGGTTCGATTTTCCAAACACTCTGAGACACTACTTCTAAAAAGTGCCATGTTTTTGAAACTTAAATAAAAAAAAAGGGTAGGCCGGTTGTGTCTGATGAGTTTTGTGCATTTGTAAAATGGAGTGAGGAAATATATAAACAGTGAAAAACAGACACTTAAATCACTTTACACCAGTGGAGTGGTTTAACCCTTAATGGATCAAAATTCATACCAGCAAACCAGCAATGTAAACTCAACCTTAGTGCTAGGCCGTATGCTAGTCAGTATTGATAGCACTGCTTAACAATTAAAATGTTTCTATTTGAAAGTACTTCTAATTGATTTCAGCATGTGAAAAACAAATCTGACATTTAAATCTCTCACACCTAGATTACGAGTTTTGCATTACGGTTTTAATGCTGGAAAAATGGCCATTTCAGCGTAAAAAATGTAATGCAGCCATTACGAGTTGTGTCGGTATAGCTATACCACAAGCATTTTAGCCTGTAACACAATCTCAATCCCGCACTCAAAAAAATGAAGTTTTTGCGTGGGATTTCCATAGCACCGGTATTACAGGTTGTGCAGTGAGGCTAAAATGCTTGCGTTCCAGCCTATACCGACACAATCCGTTCCACTATCTGAGAGCAGTAGTTATGAGTTTTGCGCAACAAAACTGTTACGCAAAACTCATAACTAAACTGTTACAAAGTACACTAACACCCATAAACTACCTATTAACCCCTAAACCGAGGCCCTCCCGCATTTCAAACAGTATAATAAAGTTATTAAGCCCTAATCTGCCGCTCCTGATATCGCCGACACTAATAAAAGTTATTAACCCCTATTCCGTCGTTCCCTGACATCGCCACCACTAAATAAAGTTATTAACCCCTAAGCCTCTTGCCTCCCACATCACCACCACTAAATAAACCTATTAAACCCTTAACCGTCAGCCCCCCACATCACAAAAAAACTAAATTAAACTATTAATCCCTAAACCTAACAACCCCCTAACTTTAAATTAAAATTACAATATCCCTATCTTAAAATAAATACAAATTTACCTGTGGAATAATAAAAAAAAAAAGTTTAAACGAACAATTAACCTAACAACAATTATACTAAAATTAAAAAAAAAACTGAATTACACATTAAATAAAACCTAACACTACTAAAACAATTAAATCTAAAATCACAAAAATTACTAAATTACAAAAAATAACAAACATTAAATTACAAAAAATAACAAACGAAATTATCCAAAATAAAAACAATTACACCTAATCTAATAGCCCTATAAAAATAAAAAAGATCCCCAAAATAAAAAAAAACCTAGCCTACAATAAACTACCAATAGCCCTTAAAAGGGCCTTTTGTAGGGCATTGCCCTAAAGAAATCTCTTTTACCTGAAAAAAAAATACAAAGACCCCCCAACAGTAAAACCCACCACCCAATCAACCCCCCAAAATAAAAAAACCTAACTCTAACCTGAAAAGGGCATTTGTATGGGCATTGCCCTTAAAAGGGCATTTAGCTCTTTTGCATTTACCTTAAAAGGGCATTTAGCTCTTTTAAAAAATCCAATATGATGCAAGCAATGAGGAGCACTCGTAGTCACAGGATGAACCTAAATACCTTTATTGAGAGTTAATCTAGCAACCTTGTTGCAAGATAAAAACAGAATGGATTGCTAGTGGCAATGAGGTGAATAGGAGATCACTCCCAGGACTGTCTTCTGACGCGTTTCAGCCCCAAAGGCCGTCATCGTAGCTGCAGTCCATAATCTCTTTTAACCTTATATGCACCATAGTGCATAGTGATTGGGTCCTAAACACACCCACAAGGTCACTCCTAACAACAATAAGTATAGTAATTATATTCGCACTTTACTGTATTCATGAAATTATTCCCAAAGAATTGTCGAAATGATTAAAAAATAAATAATCATCAGTTACTGAATGTTTGCATACATCTATCACCAGGGCTATGTTTACAAGCCCGCAGTAAAAACCCCAGTGTTAAAAATAAATTAATACATACTGGGGTTAATAAATACTAAACAAATGAAATGATAAATAAATAAAATAAAATAAATACACTGAGTGAGAATACTGATCTCCATATATTTTACACCAACCTTTCTATTGTTTTGTTTTTATCTTGCAACAAGGTTGCTTCATGAACTCTCAATAAAGGTTTTTAAGTTCATCCTGTGACTATGAGTGCTCCTCATTGCTTACATCATATTGGATTCTTTAAACCGGAGGATTGCACAGCATGTCAGAGGATGATTGGTCTTGCATCTGTCACACACACCCACCTCATGAAGCAATCATCGGCAGCAGTGGAGAGAGTGAGCTGGGAGACGGAGGCGAATGATGACGTCACCCACCAACTTAGAGTGAGCCTAAGAGGGGATCAGAGTCGACCGGAGGTCAGGTATTAAGGGGTTCTTTCAACCCGACTGACCTTAAGCGCTAGAGAGGCGGCAGAAGAGGTCGTTATCGATTCCTGTGGACAGGCTACTCACTTGAGCGGAGCGAGGTTCCGTGCAGTAACCGGAGCATCAGAGGTGAGGTGGGAGGGAAAAGACAGCCCCTGGATATATATGTTTATAGTCATTGTTATATATATATATATATATATATATATATATATATATATATATATATATATATATATACAGGGAGTGCAGAATTATTAGGCAAATTAGTATTTTGACCACATCATCCTCTTTATGCATGTTGTCTTACTCCAAGCCTACTACCAATTAAGCATATTAGGTGATGTGCATCTCTGTAATGAGAAGGGGTGTGGTCTAATGACATCAACACCCTATATCAGGTGTGCATAATTATTAGGCAACTTCCTTTCCTTTGGCAAAATGGGTCAAAAGAAGGACTTGACAGGCTCAGAAAAGTAAAAAATAGTGAGATATCTTGCAGAGGGATGCAGCACTCTTAAAATTGCAAAGCTTCTGAAGCGTGATCATCGAACAATCAAGCGTTTCATTCAAAATAGTCAACAGGGTCGCAAGAAGCGTGTGGAAAAACCAAGGCGCAAAATAACTGCCCATGAACTGAGAAAAGTCAAGCGTGCAGCTGCCAAGATGCCACTTGCCACCAGTTTGGCCATATTTCAGAGCTGCAACATCACTGGAGTGCCCAAAAGCACAAGGTGTGCAATACTCAGAGACATGGCCAAGGTAAGAAAGGCTGAAAGACGACCACCACTGAACAAGACACACAAGCTGAAACGTCAAGACTGGGCCAAGAAATATCTCAAGACTGATTTTTCTAAGGTTTTATGGACTGATGAAATGAGAGTGAGTCTTGATGGGCCAGATGGATGGGCCCGTGGCTGGATTGGTAAAGGGCAGAGAGCTCCAGACCGACTCAGACGCCAGCAAGGTGGAGGTGGAGTACTGGTTTGGGCTGGTATCATCAAAGATGAGCTTGTGGGGCCTTTTCGGGTTGAGGATGGAGTCAAGCTCAACTCCCAGTCCTACTGCCAGTTTCTGGAAGACACCTTCTTCAAGCAGTGGTACAGGAAGAAGTCTGCATCCTTCAAGAAAAACATGATTTTCATGCAGGACAATGCTCCATCACACGCGTCCAAGTACTCCACAGCGTGGCTGGCAAGAAAGGGTATAAAAGAAGAAAATCTAATGACATGGCCTCCTTGTTCACCTGATCTGAACCCCATTGAGAACCTGTGGTCCATCATCAAATGTGAGATTTACAAGGAGGGAAAACAGTACACCTCTCTGAACAGTGTCTGGGAGGCTGTGGTTGCTGCTGCACGCAATGTTGATGGTGAACAGATCAAAACACTGACAGAATCCATGGATGGCAGGCTTTTGAGTGTCCTTGCAAAGAAAGGTGGCTATATTGGTCACTGATTTGTTTTTGTTTTGTTTTTGAATGTCAGAAATGTATATTTGTGAATGTTGAGATGTTATATTGGTTTCACTGGTAAAAATAAATAATTGAAATGGGTATATATTTGTTTTTTGTTAAGTTGCCTAATAATTATGCACAGTAATAGTCACCTACACACACAGATATCCCCCTAAAATAGCTATAACTAAAAACAAACTAAAAACTACTTCCAAAACTATTCAGCTTTGATATTAATGAGTTTTTTGGGTTCATTGAGAACATGGTTGTTGTTCAATAATAAAATTAATCCTCAAAAATACAACTTGCCTAATAATTCTGCACTCCCTGTATATACACATATATTTGGCACAAGCGCATTTAGACACAGAGCGGAAGAAGTGGCCAATGACTCTATCTGGACATTAGGTGCCAACACATTTTTTAATTTTGTAAGCTCTTTTAAAAAAGCCCAAACCCTAATCTAAAAAAAAACCTGTTCAAATCAGCCAATAGGATGAGAGCTACTGAAATTCTATTGGCTGATTTGAATAGCCAATAGAATTTCAGTAGCTCTCATCCTATTGGCTAATTTGAACAGCCAATAGGATTTCAGTAGCTCTCATCCTATTGTCTGATTTGAGTTTAGAAAATCTAATCAGCCAACAGGAATGCAAGGGACACCATTTTGAAAAGGCTCCCTTGCATTGAAGATTCAGTGTACGGCGGCGACCGTATGAAGAGGACGCTCCGCGCCGGATGTCTTGAAGGATGGACCCGCTCCGCGAAGCCGGGATGAAGATAGAAGATGCCGCCTGGCTGAAGATAGAAGACGCCGCCTGGATGGATGAAGACCTCGACGCCTGGATGAAGACTTCTCGCTGCCTGGATGTCCGGACTTCAGAAACTGTAAGTGGATTGTTAGGGGTTAGTGTTAGGTTTTAACTTTTTTGGGGTGTTTTTTTTTAGATTAGGGTTTGGGCTTTTTAAAATATCTAAATGCCCTTTTAAGGGCAATGCAAAAGAGCTAAATGCTTAGGTTTCTGTTAGAGTTAGGTTTTTTATTTTGGGGGGGTTGATTGGGTGGTGGGTTTTACTGTTGCGGGGGTCTTTGTATTTTTTCTCAGGTATAGAGTTGATTTCTTTAGGGCAATGCCCTACAAAAGGCCCTTCTAATGTTTTTTTAATTTCACTGGTAAGTTTTTATTTATTTTAAGATAGGGATATTGTAATTTTAATATAAAGTTAGGGGGTTGTTAGGTTTAGGGGTTAATAGTTTAATTTCGTTTTTTGTGATGTGGGGGGTTGGCGGTTTAGGGGTTAATAGGTTTATTTAGTGGCGGTGATGTGGGAGGCCAGAGGTTTATGGGTTAATAACTTTATTTAGTGGCAGCGATGTCGGGGAGCAGCGGAATAGGGGTTAATATCTTTATTATAGTGTCAGCGATGTTGGGATGCAGGGGAATAGGGGTTAATAACGTTATTATAGTGGCGGTGATGTCGGGTAGCGGCGGAATAGGGGTTAATAACTTGTATTAGTGGTGTCAATGTCGGGAGCGAGATATTAGGGGTTAATAACTTTATTTCGGTGTTGGTGATGTCGAGGGCAGCAGATTAGAGGTGTTTAGACATAGGGTTTATGTCAGGGTGTTAGGTTTTAATTTAACTTTTTTTCCCCCCATAGACATCAATGGGGTTTCATTACGGCGATCGCCATTCTGCGCTTCAGGTGTTAGTTTTTTTTCTTACACTCTCTACCCATTGATGTCTTTGGGGAAAGCGTGCACGAGCATGTCAAAGCAGCTCTTGGATTCCATCAATTAGGCTCTCATCTGGAATTCTTCCCAGACAACTGCGGTGCAATGAGTGATGAGCACAGTGAGTGGTTTCACCAAGACATTTTGGCAATGGAACGAAGATATCAGGGTAGGTGGAACAAGTCTATGCTTGTTGACTACTGTTGAACAGTGACAAGAGATACACCAGAAGAGGAGTAGAAAATGTGACAAGCAAAGAGAAAGTGTTCTTGTGATTAGGCCATTCAGAAAGTACTTTCAATTGCTGTATGTCTTTTCATTTTGTGTTGTTATTTGCAATTGATTTACTGAAAACAACTTTCATTTATGTTGTATCAAGAAAATATCAGATTGCTGTAATATTGCTTTTCACTATATTACGGAAGCACAAGTAGTGTATCTCAAAAACTAGAGATAATAAAAATATTCAGAAGTAATATCCATATTTCAAGACCCAAAAATAGTAAAGTATGACTAATTTTAGTAATAAAACAAATTAAAAATATTTCTTTATTGAACAACTAGTCCTAAAGTCAGTTTACACGGCCATTTTTTTGCAGTACAGTGGCCCCACCCCTTGCTCTCTCTCTCCCCCTCTCTTTTGTGCTCTCTCCCCCTCTCTTCTGTGCTCTCTCCCCCTCTCTTTTGCACTCTCTCTCATGCCACCTCTCTTTTTGCTCTCTCTCCCCCTCTCTTTTGCTCTCTCTCTCCCCGTCTCTTTTACTCTCTCTCTCCTCTCTTTTACGCTCTCTCCCCTCTCTTTTGCTCTCTCTCTCCCCCCTCTTTTTTGCGCCCTCTCTCCCCCTCCCTTTTGCTTTCTCCCCCCCCTCTCTTTTTCTCTCTCTCCCCCTCTCTTTTACGCTCTCTCCCCCTCTCTTTTGCGCTCTCTCTCTCCCCCCTCTCTTTTGCACTCTCTCTCTCCCCCTCTCTTTTGTGCGCTCTCTCTCCCCCCTCTTTTGCGTTCTCTCTCCCCTCTCTTATTTTGCTCTCTCTCCCCCCTCTCTTTTGCTCTCTCTCTTTTCCCCTCTCTTTTGCTCTCTCTATTCCCCTCTATTTTGCTCTCTCTCTTCCCCCTCTTATTTTCTCTCTCCCCCTCTCTTTTGCTCTCTCTCTCCCCCTCTCTTTTTCGCTCTCTTCCCTCTATTTTGCTCTTTCCCCTCAGTTTTGCTCTTTCCCCTCTATTTTTGTTCTCTCTCCCCCTGTCTTCTGCTCTTCCCCTCTCTTTAGCTCTTTCCTATCTCTTTTTGTCTCTCCCCCTCTCTTTCTATTACTCTCCCCTCTCTCTCATGCCGACCGCGCCCGACAACACCCCCCACCACCCACGACCACACCCCCAACCATGCCCAGTCACAACTACACGCTCCCGCCTGCCACGGCCACTTTTGCCCCACCACAGCAAACAGCATGTCAGGTAAGGCCAGGTGTGTTTGTCCTCATGCTGTCTCTACTGTGCATGACAAACACACTTGGCCTTTTATATTATAGGATGTAGTTTCACAACTTGTCATTGGTCACTCATAGCATTGCACACAATTTGATCATCAAGTAATAGCTTCAGTTATTAATTTCTATCAGCTAGATTACGAGTCTTGTAGGTATAGGTGTATCGCACACCTTTTTGGCCGTCACGCAACGTCAGTACTGCACTTTTAAAAAAGTGCTTTTTCAATGGGACTCCTATAGCGCCGCAATTACGAGTTTGCCTGGTAGGCCAAAAAGTGAGCGGTACACCCTATACTGACAAGATCCGTACCACCATCTAAAGTCAGTAGTTATGAGTTTTACGTTACAAAGCTGCACCATAATAACATAGTAACATAGTAACATAGTAGATAAGGTTGAAAAAAGACTGAAGTCCATCGAGTTCAATCTATACAAATCTAAAATACTTACAAAAAGCTCCAGTTAAGCTTAAATAACCCCATTAAAATGTGACCCATTTAATACTAGCAATCATATCCATGAATTTTGTTTATATACAGAAATTTATCCAGACTGTTTTTAAATGTATCTATGGTATTGGCATTCACTACCTCCTTTGGTAATGAGTTCCACAATGTTATTGCTCTTACAGTGAAAAAACGTTTCCGTTGCAGGAGATTAAATCTCCTTTCCTCCAACCTTAAATTATGACCTCTTGTCAGAACCAATTTTCTTGGAATAAAAAGAGCTTCTGCCATCTCTGTATATGGGCCTTGAATATATTTATATAAAGTAATCATGTCACCTCTCAAGCGCCTTTTTTCTAAAGAGAACAGACCCAGTTTGGCTAGCCTCTCCTCATAGGTTAATTTCTCCAATCCCCTTATTAGCTTTGTGGCCCTTCTCTGAACTTTTTCTAGTTCTGCAATATCTTTTTTAGCAATCAGTCCCCAGAACTGCACTCCAAACTCAAGGTGAGGTCTTACCAGGGCTTTATATAATGACAGAATTATGCTTTCCTCCCTTGAATCAATGCCTCTTTTAATACATGCTAGTATCTTATTAGCCTTTGAAGCCGCTGCTCTGCATTGTGCACTCATCTTTAGCTTGTTATCTATTACTACTCCCAAATCCCTTTCCTCCTGTGTTTGGCTAAGTCTTGTCCCATTTAAAAAATACATAGCCTGCTTATTTTTACTTCCAAAATGTAGAACCTTACATTTTTCCGTATTAAATCTCATTTTCCATTCACTTGCCCATAGTTCTAATTTTAGCAAATCCCTTTGCAAAGAGAGTTCATCCTGCTCTGACCTAATGACCTTACTTAACTTAGTATCATCTGCAAAAATAGAGATGTCGCTATTTAATCCTTGCTCCAAGTCATTTATAAAAATATTAAAAAGAACGGGGCCCAGTACTGATCCCTGGGGGATACTCATAACTAAAGTGTTAAACAGTACACTAACACCCATAAACTACCTATTAACCAATAAGATGAGGCCCTCCCGCATCGCAAACACTAAAATAAAATTATTAACCCCTAATCTGCCGCTCTTGACATCGGCGCCACTAAAAAAAATTATTAACACCTATTCCACCATTCCCCGACATCGTCACCACTATAATAAACCTATTAACCCCAAAACCGCCACCCTCCCACAACGCAAACACTATTTAAAGATTATTAACCCCTAACCTGCCGTCCGCCCACACACCGCCGCTATAATAAACCTATTAACCACTAAACCGCAAGCCCCCCACAACGAAATATACTAAAATAAAATATTAACCCCTAAACCTCTGACCTCCCACAACTCTACATAAATATATTAACCCCTAATCCTAACCCTAACGTAACCCTAACCCTAAGTTTAACCCTAACCCTAGCATAACCCTAAGCCTAACACCCCCTAACTTAAATATAAAATAATTAAAATAAATCTAAATAAACCTTTCAATTATTAACTAAATAATTCCTATTTAAAACTAAATACCAACTTACCTGTAAAAAAAACCTAAGCTAGCTACAATATAACTAATAGTTAAATTGTATCTATCTTAGGTTTTATTTTTAATTCACAAGTAAGTTTGTATTTATTTTAACTAGGTAGACTAGTTAGTAAATAGTTATTAACTATTTACTAGCTACCTAGTTAAAATAAATACAGTTACCTGTAAAATAAAACCTAAGCTACCTTACACTAAAAACTAACATTACAATAAAATAAAATAAATTAAAATATTAAAATACAATTTTCTAACAAAAAAATAAACACTAAATTACAAAAAATAAAAAACGAAATTATCAAAAATAAAAACGAATTACTCCTAATAGCCCTATCAAAATAAAAAAGCCCCCCCAAAATAAAAAAAACCCTAGCCTACACTAAACTGCCAATGGCCCTTAAAAGGTCTTTTGCGGGGTATTGCCCCAAAGAAATCAGCTCTTTTACCTCAAATAAAAAATACAAACACCCCCCAACAGTAAAACCCACCACCCACCCAACCAAACCCTCCAAATAAAAACCTATCTAAATAAACCTAAGTTAAACATTGTCCTGAAAAGGGCATTTGGATGGGAATTGCCCTTAAAAGGGCACCCAAAAAACCCTTAAAAAAACCTAACACTAACCCCCGACGATCCACTTATCGAAGTCTGGACATCCATCCTCATCCACAAAGTGAAGTCCTCAATTAAGCGTCAAGACGTCTTCATCCAGACGGCATCTTATATCTTCATCCATCCGGCGCGGAGCGGGTCAATCTTCAAGACATCAGGCGCGGAGCATCCTCTTCTTATGGTTGTCGCTGTAAACTGAAGGTTCCCTTTAAGTGACGTCATCCAAGATGGCGCCCCTTACATTAGTATTGGCTGAAATATTTCTATCAGCCAATAGGAATTAAAGAGTCTGATTGGAGCAGCCAATAGAATGAGAACTCAATCCTATTGGCTGATTGGATCAGCCAATATGATGAAAGCAAAATCCTATTGGCTGATTGCAACAGCCAATAGGATTTTTTCCCCTTTAATTCCTATTGGCTGATAGAAATCTATCAGCCAATAGGAATGTAAGGAACGCCATCTTGGATGATGTCACTTAAAGGGAACCTTCAGTTTACAGCGACGACCATAAGAAGAAGATGCTCCTCACCGGATGTCTTGAAGATTGACTTGCTCCACGCCGGATGGATGAAGATAGAAGATGCCGTCTGGATGAAGCCTTCTTGCCACTTGGATGAGTGATTCGCCGGCTGGATGAAGAACGAAGAGGTCTCCTGGATGAATACTTCTTGCTGCTTGGATGAGGACTTCGCCGGCTGGATAAGGATGGATGTCCGGACTTCGATAACTGTAAGTGGATCGTCGGGGGTTAGTGTTAGATTTTTTTAAGGGTTTTTTGGGTGGGTTTTTTTTTCTAGGTTAGGGTTTTGGGCAGTGTAAAAGAGCTAAATGTCCTTTTAAGGGCAATACCCATCCAAATGCCCTTTTCAGGGAAATGTTTAGCTTTGGTTTATTTAGATAGGTTTTTACTTCGAGGGTTTGGTTGGGTGGGTGGTGGGTCTTTACTGTTGGGGGTGTTTGTATTTTTTTATTACAGGTAAAAGAGCTGATTTCTTTGGGGCAATGCCCTACAAAAGGCCCTTTAAAGGGCCATTGGCAGTTTAGTGTAGGCTAGAGGTTTTTTTATTTTGGGGCAGCTTTTTTATTTTGATAGGGCTATTAGGTTAGGACTAATTCGTTTTTATTTTTGATAATTTCGTTTTTTATTTTATGTAATTTAGTGTTTATTTTCTTTGTAAATTACAAAATTGTATTTTAATAATAACATTGTAATGTTATTTTTTAGTGTAAGGTAGCTTAGGTTTTATTTTACGGGTAACTTTGTATTTATTTTAACTATATAGCTAGTAAATAGTTAATAACTATTTACTAACTAGTCTACCTAGTTAAAATAAATACAAACTTACATGTGAAATAAAAATAAAACCTAAGATTGCTACAATATAACTATTAGTTATGTTGTAGCTAGCTTAGGTTTATTTTTTACAGGTAAGTATGTATTTAGTTTAAAATAGGAATTATTTAGTTAATAATTGTAAGGTTTATTTAGATTTATTTTAAGTTAGGGGGTGTTAGGGTTAGGGTTAGGGTTAGACTTAATCTTAGGGTTACGTTAGGGTTAGGTTTAGGGATTAATAACTTTAGTATAGTGGCGGTGCATTGGGTGCGGCAGATTAGGGGTTAATAACTGTTATGTAGGTGGCGGCGATGTTAGGGGCAGTAGATTAGGGGTTAATAACTGTATGTAGGTGGGGGCAATATTGGAGGCAGGAGATTAGGGGTTAATAACTGTATGTAGGTGGCGGTGATGTTAGTGGCAGCAGATTATGGGTTAATAACTGTATGTAGGTGGCGGCGATATCGGGGGAGGCAGATTAGGGGTTAATAACTGTAATGTAAGTGGCGGCAATGTTAGGTACAGCAGAATAGGGGTGTTTAGACTTTGGGTTTATGTTAGGGTGTTACGTTTAAACGTAACTTTTTCGTTTCCCCATAGACATCAATAGGGCTGCGTTACGGAGCTTTTGTTTCCTCAATAGCAGGTGTTAGGCTTTTTTGTGCCGGCTCTCCAGCATTGATGTCTATGGGGAAATCGTGCATGAGCACATCAAAGCAGCGCTTGATTTCGGTGCGGCATGGAGCTCAACGCAACCATATCACCCGCACAAACCTGCTTTTTTTAAAACTTGTAAAAATGTTGCGGTCGTTTATTTCCCTATAGCGCTCAAAACTCTATTTTAGCTGTATGGGAGAGCTACTATAACATAATTGTCACATTATCTGATGCATGTAGCTATTACTTGCTGCTCCCAAAATTCTTGCATTCTTAACTCTTGTGCAGTGTTTCATAAACAATGTCAAACACAGCATTCACCAGCTTCTAGGCATCCTCAAACTTAATGTGTAGTATCAAAATAAATGCTATGCTCCACTGAGTTAAACACTTAACATTAAAATAAATGTAACAGCAACTTCACATCACTACAATTAATCTTAACCAGGACCACTCCCCATTGCAAATACAATTTAACCATGATTTTGCTCTACTGTAATAAAGCCTGTGATCATGTTGACCAATAAGGACAGTGATGTTAGTGAGCAAGGCCAACTGAATAGGAATCATTATATGATTAGGAAATTAAGAGTACCTTGTTTTTATATATAGGAGGAAATTAAGAGTACCTTGTTTTTATATATAGGAGGAAACCATAAAAAGGAGCAGATTATGACAAGGATGAAGAAGTGGGACCTCTTGTTGGATGCCTGGAAGAGTCTGAAGAGCTCAAGTTAACATCTTCTTTTGTTCAGTTAGTGTTTTTTCCTAGAATGGTATTTTTTGCATATTTAGGGTATATTTAGGGGTTTAGGGTTATATTTTTGGGGAGTTGTAAATCAGAGATTGTGTGTAAGGTTTTCATTTTAGGAGATTGCAATGGGAGGCATATATGAAGAAACTCAGATTTTAGAGAGATATCTTGTTCTAGGGCATTGTGTTGGGAGAGGATATTAATGAATGAGATAATTTAGTGAGGGGAGATTGTGCCATTTAAGTTTATAAAGGTAATCATATAGAGGGGGGAAGCTGTAACCATGGGTGACCACAAGGGGGGGGGCAACTGCTATCCCCCCTTCTATATATAGCACACTACAATCATTACATTGCTTAAATGTAATCTACAGATCAGTATTAGTGAGGACATCAAGAAAGGAGTCCAAGTCAGCAATTTGGTTACTGTTGGTAGGGTTTTATTAGGGGGCAGGATCACAGTTTAATTTGGCACTTCAGGAAGGGTTAATTGGTGAGAATTATGGTTAGGGCTAATCAAGGTAGGGTTAAAGTAATATAAAGCAGATAGCTCTGAAATATAGGGAGTGTTGGTATAAAGAATGGAGTGAAAACTTCTTTTGGCCATTGGTTGTAGCAAGCAGCCATAAACAGACCGTAAACATCATTATTTAGTTACATGGCACTCTCTAAATCATATTGTAAACAACATAATCAAGTTGCTAAAATGGAACCATTACAAAATAAATCTGCTGTACTAGATGATTTCTATTTTAGTGGCTTAAGGGAACAAGTTAATAGTTGTTTTGTTCATATAGCAACTTAAATTAAATAAACTACAAAACACATCTTGGTAAGATTAAAGGAAATGTTTTGAGCCATACATAAGGCATAAAATACAAACACCTAGATTTAGAATTCTGCGTTAGCCGTCAAAAGCAGCGTTAAGGGGTCCTAACGCTGCTTTTTACCGCCCGCTGGTATTTAGAGTCAGCCAGGAAAGGGTCTACTGCTCACTTCCCTACCGCTACTCCAGGCTACCGCAGATCCCCTTACGCCAATTGCGTATCCTATCTTTTCAATGGGATCTGCCTAACGCCGGTATTTGGAGTCTTGGGAGAACTGAGCGGTAGACCCTCTACCAACAAGACTCCTAACGACAAAAAAGTCAGAGCTAACGCCGGAATATAAAGCTCTTAACTACTGTGCTCTAAAGTACACTAACACCCACAAACTACCTATGCACCCCTAAACCGAGGCCCCCCACATCGCCGCCACTCTAATAAAACTTTTTAACCCCTAATCTGCCAACCGGACACCGCCCCCACCTACATCATCCCTATGAACCCCTAATCTGCTGCCCCTAACATCGCCGACCCCTACATTATATTTATTAACCCCTAATTTTCCCCCCCACAACGTCGCCGCTACCTAACTACACTTATTAACCCCTAATCTCCCGACCGGACCTAGCTGCCACTATAATAAATGTATTAACCCCTAAACCGCTGCACTCCCCTGCCTCGCAAACACTAGAATAAATAGTATTAACCCCTAATCTGCCCTCCCTAACATCGCCGCCACCAACCTACAATTATTAACCCCTAATCTCCCATCCGCACCATCGCCGCTACTATAATAAAGTTATTAACCCCTAAACCTAAGTCTAATCCTAACCCTAACACCCCCTAACATAAATATAATTTAAATTAAAACGAAATAATATTCCTATAATGAAATAAATTATTCCTATTTAAAACTAAATACTTACCTATCAAATAAACCCTAATATAGCTACAATATAATTAATAGTTACATTGTAGCTATTTAAGGATTTATATTTATTTTACAGGCAACTTTGTATTTTTTTAACTAGGTACAATAGCTATTAAATAGTTAATAACTATTTAATAGCTACCTAGTTAAAATAAGTACAAAATTACCTGTAAAATTAATCCTAACCTAAGTTACAATTAAACCTAACACTACACTATCATTAAATTAATTAAATAAATTACCTACAATTACCTAAAATAAAATACAATAAAATAAACTATTCTATAATACAACCCCCCCCCCACTAAATTACAAAAAATAAAAAAGAATTATAAGTAGTTTAAACTAATTACACCTAATCTAAGCCCCCTAATAAAATAAAAAAGCCCCCCAAAATAAAAAATTCCCTACCCTATTCTAAAATACAATAGTAATCAGCTCTTTTACCAGCCCTTAAAAGGGCTTTTTGCGGGGCCTTGCCCCAAAGTAATCAGCTCTTTTACCTGAAAATAAAATACAATACCCCCCCAACATTACAACCCACCACCCACATACCCCTACTCTAACCCACCCAAACCCCCCTTAAAAAAACCTATCGCTAACCCCTGAAGCTCATCCTACCTTGAGTCGTCTTCACTCAGCCGAGCCGAATTCTTCATCCAAGGTGCGCAGAGGAGGGCCTTGATCCGGTAGAAGTCTTCATCCAAGCGGGGCAAGAAGAGGTCCTCCATCCGGTAGAACTGTTCATCCAGGCGGCGTCTTCAATCTTCATCCATCTGGAGCGGAGCCATCTTCAAAGGAGCCGACGTGGAGCCATCCTCTTCTACCGACGGACTAACGACGAATGAAGGTTCCTTTAAGGGACATCATCCAAGATGGCGTCTCTTCAATTCTGATTGGCTGATAGAATTCTATCAGCCAATCAGAATTAAGGTAGAAAAAAATCTGATTGGCTGATGCAATCAGCCAATCAGATTGAAGTTCAATCCGATTGGCTGATCCAATCAGCCAATCGTATTGAACTCGCATTCTATTGGCTGTTCCGATCAGCCAATAGAATGAGAGTTCAATACAATTGCCTGATTGGATCAGCCAATCGGATTGAACTTCAATCTGATTGGCTGATAGCATCAGCCAATCAGATTTTTTCGACCTTAATTCCGATTTGCTGATAGAATTCTATCAGCCAATCGGAATTGAAGGGACGCCATCTTGGATGATGTCCCTTAAAGGAACCTTCATTCGTCGTTAGTCCGTCGGTAGAAGAGAATGGCTCCGCGTCGGCTCCTTTGAAGATGGCTCCCCTCCGGATGGATGAAGATTGAAGACTCCGCCTGGATGAACACTTCTACCGGATGGAGGACCTCTTCTTGCCCCGCTTGGATGAAGACTTCTACCGGATCAAGGACCTCCTCTGCGCACCTTGGATGAAGAATTTGGCTTGGCTGAGTGAAGACGACTCAAGGTAGGATGATCTTCAGGGGGTTAGCAATAGGTTTTTTTAAGGGGGGTTTGGGTGGGTTAGAGTAGGGGCATGTGGGTGGTGGGTTGTAATGTTGGGGGGGTATTGTATTTTATTTTCAGGTAAAAGAGCTGATTACTTTGGGGCAAGGCAAAAAGCCCTTTTAAGGGCTGGTAAAAGAGCTGATAACTTTTGTATTTTAGAATAGGGTAGGGAATTTTTTATTTTGGGGGGCTTTTTTATTTTATTAGGGGGCTTAGATTAGGTGTAATTAGTTTAAACTGCTTGTAATTCTTTTTTATTTTTTGTAATTTAGTGTTTGTTTTTTTTGTATTATAGAATAGTTTATTTTATTGTATTTTATTTTAGGTAATTGTAGGTAATTTATTTAATTAATTTAATGATAGTGTAGTGTTAGGTTTAATTGTAACTTAGGTTAGGATTTATTTTACAGGTAATTTTGTACTTATTTTAACTAGGTAGCTATTAAATAGTTATTAACTATTTAATAGCTATTGTACCTAGTTAAAATAAATACAAAGTTGCCTGTAAAATAAATATAAATCCTAAAATAGCTACTATGTAACTATTAGTTATATTGTAGCTATATTAGGGTTTATTTGATAGGTAAGTATTTAGTTTTAAATAGGATTAATTTATTTAATTATAGGAATATTATTTTGTTTAATGTAAGTTATATTTATGTTAGGGGGTGTTAGGGTTAGGGTTAGACTTAGGTTTAGGGGTTAATAACTTTATTATAGTGGCGGCGATGGTGCGGATGGGAGAATAGGGGTTAATAATTGTAGGTAGGTGGCGGCGATGTTAGGGAGGGCAGATTAGGGGTTAATACTATTTATTCTAGTGTTTGCGAGGTGGGAGTGCGGCGGTTTAGGGGTTAATACATTTATTATAGTGGCGGCGAGGTCCGGTCGGCAGATTAGGGGTTAATAAGTGTAGTTAGGTAGCAGCGACATTGGGGGGGGCAGATTAAGGGTTAATAAATACAATGTAGGGGTCGGCAATGTTAGGGGCAGCAGATTAGGGGTTCATAGGGATAATGTAGGTAGCAGCGGTGTCCGGAGCGGCAGATTAGGGGTTAATAATATAATGCAGGTGTCAGCGATAGCGGGGGCGGCAGATTAGGGGTTAATAAGTGTAAGGTTAGGGGTGTTTAGACTCGGTGTTCATGTTAGGGTGTTAGGTGCAGACTTAGAGAGTGTTTCCCCATAGGAAACAATGGGGCTGCGTTAGGAGCTGAACGCTGCTTTTTTGCAGGTGTTAGGTTTTTTTCAGCCCAAAATGCCCAATTGTTTCCTATGAGTATATCGAGCACGAGCACGTTTTAGCTGCTTACCGCTACCATAAGCAACGCTGGTATTTAGGGTTGAAGTGGAGCTAAGTTAGGCTCAATGCACCCTTTTTTGAGCCTAACGCAGCCCCTCAGACAACTCTAAATACCAGCGTTGTTGGAAGGGTGCGTTGGCAAAAAAAGCAGCATTAGCTACGCGGGTTTTTACCGACAAAACTCTAAATCTAGCGGAAAGTAACTTGGTAATTGATACATTTAGTTTATTTGCTACCACAAGAGCATAAAAATGATGTATGGGCATTGACCATTTAAAGGACCAGTCAACACAGTAGATTTGTATAATCAACAAGTGCAAGATAAAAAGACAATAGCACTTAGTCTGAACTTAAAATGAGTAGATTTTTTTTCTGACAATTTTAAAAGTTATGTCTTTTACCACTCCCCCTGTACCATGTGACAGCCATCAGCCAATCACAAATGCATACACGTTCCATGTGACAGCCATCAGCCATTCACAAATGCATACACACTTATTCTTGCACATGCTCAGTAGGAGCTGGTGATTCAAAAAGTTTAAATATAAAAAGACTGTGCATATTTAGTTAATGGAAGTAAATTGGAAAGTTGTTTAAAATGGCATGCTCTATCTGAATAATGAAAGTTTAATTTTGATTGAGTGTCCCTTTAAGGATACTTTTTATTTAAGCAGTAATGTGAAATCAACTCCGATAAAAGATTCCGTATAGAAATATATTCCCTAATCATTTCATTAGTTCACGGCCTGCATTATATTGTGCAAATGTTGGGGGGGTGTATATGTTTCTAGAGGTTTGAGAGCATTAGATATTAGTGACTACTGTCTTTTATAACATATTTATATAATGGAAAAAAAATATTATCTAAAAAAAAACAAAAAAACAGAACCAGCAAAAAACAACAGCTGTTTAAAGCAAAACAATTATTATAATAATCTGCATTATACCATAAAAATGCACATGAAACATTCTATATACTGTATCAACAAAACTCCTATAGTTTTAATGGAAGTTTTTTAAATTACTTTATTACACCGAGATTACAAGTTGTGCACTAAACCGGGTGTGTAAATAACGCAAAAAAAAAAAATAGCGGTACGCACTCTCCATGGCGCTGCCATTACAAGTTACTGAAAACCTTCTTTTGTGCAGTATGGTGTGATAAGCTTTATACCGCACAAAATATAAGGCCTGACTTGACGTGCTTGTGCGCGTTTTCCCCCATAGACATCAATGGAGAGAAAATGTTAGAAAAAAACTAACACCTGCGATCGCGGAATGGCGATCACCATAAGGCAATCCCCATTGATGGGGAAAAGAAAGTTACATTAAAACCTAGCACCCTAATATAAACCCCTAGTATAAATACTAGTAATCCGCTGCCCCCGACATTGCTGACACTAAATAAAGCAATTAACCCCTAAACTGCCACCCCCCACATCACTAACATCTATATAAACCTATTAACCCCTAAACCGCCAGACCCCCACATTGCTACTACTTTAATAAACCTGTTAACCCCTAAACTGCCGCCCCCCCCACATCGCTACTACAATAAAAAACCTAATAACCCCTAAACTGCTGGCCCCCCACATCGCTACTGCTATTATAAACCTATTAACCCCTAAAATGCCGGCCCCCCACATCGCTACTACTATAATAAACCTATTAACCCCTAAACAGCCATACCCCACAACGCAATAAACCTAATTAAACTATTAACCCCTAAACCACCATCCCCCCCACACAGCAAATATCTAATCACTAAGTCCCCTAACGTAACACCCTTAAATTAACCCCAATTACATAAAATAAAAAAATACTAAGTTAAAATTAAAAAAATCCTAACATTAATTTTAAAAAAACTAAGATTAAATTAAAAAAATTAGAAAAAATAAAAAAGTCTAAAATTACAGAAAAAAATAAACTAAATTATCAAAAATAAAAAAATTAAACCTAATCTAATTCACCTATAACAATCAAAAAGGGCCCCCAAAATAAAAAAACACCTCCTAATCTAACACTAAGATATCAATAGCCCTTAAAAAGGCCTTTTGTACGACATTGCCCTAAAGCGATCAGCTCTTCTAACAAAATAAAGTACAAGTTTCCCTCTAAAAGTAAACCCCCCCAACCCACACAACCCCCTAAATTAAAAAAAACCTAACACTAAAAAAACCTAAGCTACCCATTGCCCCTAAAGGGGCATTTGTATGGGCATTGCCCTTAAAAGGGCAATCAGCTCTTTTGCAGCCTATTAAATTAAAAAAATCCCTAATCTAAAAAAAAAAGCCTAAGTCTAAACCCCAAATAGGTACTCACCGTTCCTGAAGGCAGGCGGAGAAGGTCTTCTTCCAGGCAGTGAAGGTCTTCTTCCAGGAGGCGACATCTTCATCCATAATGGGGGACCTCTTTTATCTTCATCCAGGGCGAAGGCAGCACAGAGCGGAGGTAGCCACGGAGCAAGAATGCTGGCTGTGGAGCAATCCAGAGTGGAGGATCCTCTTCATGCGATCGATGCCGCACACTTAAGCTTGAATGCAAGGTACCCATTTTATATTTGGGGTAGCTTGCATTCCTATTGGCTGAAAAATTAAAATCAGCCAATAGGATGAGAGGTACTGAAATCCTATTGACTGTTCAAACAACCTAACATAAACCCCTAGTCTAAATACCCCTAATCCGCCGCCCCCGACATCACAACACTAAATAAAGTGACTAACCCCTAAACCACCATATGCCGACAACACAAATAACTAATTTAATGACCCAGCCGGTATTTTACCGACACGGACGGTATTTTTAAGGTTCATGTCAATGTAGAAAATAAAGAATAAATATTGAAAGAAAATCCCTGTCAACGTGAAACTTCTTCTGAATGTGATGAATAAAAGTTATAAACAAATAAGCATTTAAAAAAAATCAGTCCTATAAGCTTTAGTTTTTGAGTTATGCTGTTTAATTATTTATGCAAATGTATGTTAATTAGCATGGCGGTTATTTTCTTCCAAGAAAGGTGAAAACCCTACACTAAGCCCCCTAACCTAACACCCCCTACATTACATAAAATAAAAAAACACTAAATTAAAATTAAAATAAAAAATCCTAACATTAATTTAAAAAAAACAAACACTGAGATTAACCCCTTAATGACCGGACCATTTTTCAATTTTCTTTCCCTTAAGGGCCAGGGCTATTTTTACATTTTTGCGGTGTTTGTGTTTAGCTGTAATTTTCCTCTTACTCATTTACTGTACCCACACATATTATATACCGTTTTTCTCGCCATTAAATGGACTTTCTAAATATACCATTATTTTCATAATATCTTATAATTTACTATAAAAAAATTATAAATATTAGGAAAAAATGGAAAAAAAACACACTTTTTCTAACTTTGACCCCCAAAATCTGTTACACATCTACAACTACCAAAAAACACCCATGCTAAATAGTTTCTAAATTTTGTCCTGAGTTTAGAAATACCCAATGTTTACATGTTCTTTGCTTTTTTTGCAAGTTATAGGGCAATAAATACAAGTAGCACTTCGCTATTTCCAAACCACTTTTTTTTAAATTAGCGCTAGTTACATTAGAACACTAATATCTGTCAGGAATCCCTGAATATCCCTTGACATGTATATATTTTTATTTAGAAGACAACTCAAAGTATTGATCTAGGCCCATTTTGGTATATTTCATGCCACCATTTAACCGCCAAATGCAATCAAATTAAAAAAAAAATGTTTACTTTTTCACACATTTTGTCACAAACTTTAGGTTTCCCACTGAAATTATTTACAAACAGCTTGTGCAATTATGGCACAAATGGTTGTAAATGTTTCTCTGGGATCCCCTTTGTTCAGAAATAGCAGACTTATATGGCTTTGGGGTTTCTTTTTGGTAATTAGAAGGCCGCTAAATGCCGCTGCGCACCACACAGTTTTATGCCCAGCAGTGAAGAGGTTAATTAGGGAGCATGTAGGGAGTTTGTAGGGTTAATTTTAGCTTTAGTGTAGTGTAGTAAACAACCCCAAGTATTGATCTAGGCCCATTTTGGTATATTTCATGCCACCATTTCACCGCCAAATGTGAGCAAATAAAAAAAAACTTTACATTTTCACAATTTTAGGTTTCTCACTGAAATTATTTACAAACAGCTTGTGCAATTATGGCACAAATTGTTGTAAAAGCTTCTCTGGGATCCCCTTTAATCAGAAATAGCAGACATATATGGCTTTGGCGTTGCTTTTGGTAATTAGAAGGCCGCTAAATGCTGCTGTGCACCGCACATGAATTATGCCCAGCTCAATCTGATTGGCTGATTGGATCAGCCAATCGCATTGAACTTGAATCTGATTGGCTGATTCAATCAGCCAATCAGATTTTTCCTACCTTAATTCCGATTGGCTGATAGAATCCTATCAGCCAATCGGAATTGAAGGGACGCCATCTTGGATGACGTCCCTTAAAGGAGCCTTCATTCGTCGGTAGTCCGTCGGTAAAGAAGGATGTTCCTCGTCGGCGGGATGAAGATTCAAGACCCGGCTTGGAAGATGACATCGCCCGGATAGAAGACTTCTTCAGCGCCTCTTGGAAGATGACATCGCCCGGATGGAAGACTTTTTCAGCGCCGCTTGGAGGATCACTTCTGCCGGTCCGGGTCTCCTCTTCAGTTCCATCGGTGGCTCGGCTGAGTGAAGACGACTAAAGGTAGGATGATCTTCAGGGGATTAGCAATAGGTTTTTTTAAGGGGGGTTTGGGTGGGTTAGAGTAGGGGCATGTGGGTGGTGGGTTGTAATGTTGGGGGGGTATTGTATTTTATTTTCAGGTAAAAGAGCTGATTACTTTGGGGCAAGGCAAAAAGCCCTTTTAAGGGCTGGTAAAAGAGCTGATAACTTTTGTATTTTAGAATAGGGTAGGGAATTTTTTATTTTGGGGGGCTTTTTTATTTTATTAGGGGGCTTAGATTAGGTGTAATTAGTTTAAACTGCTTGTAATTCTTTTTTATTTTTTGTAATTTAGTGTTTGTTTTTTTTGTATTATAGAATAGTTTATTTTATTGTATTTTATTTTAGGTAATTGTAGGTAATTTATTTAATTAATTTAATGATAGTGTAGTGTTAGGTTTAATTGTAACTTAGGTTAGGATTTATTTTACAGGTAATTTTGTACTTATTTTAACTAGGTAGCTATTAAATAGTTATTAACTATTTAATAGCTATTGTACCTAGTTAAAATAAATACAAAGTTGCCTGTAAAATAAATATAAATCCTAAAATAGCTACTATGTAACTATTAGTTATATTGTAGCTATATTAGGGTTTATTTGATAGGTAAGTATTTAGTTTTAAATAGGATTAATTTATTTAATTATAGGAATATTATTTTGTTTAATTTAAGTTATATTTATGTTAGGGGGTGTTAGGGTTAGGGTTAGACTTAGGTTTAGGGGTTAATAACTTTATTATAGTGGCGGTGATGGTGCGGATGGGAGAATAGGGGTTAATAATTGTAGGTAGGTGGCGGCGATGTTAGGGAGGGCAGATTAGGGGTTAATACTATTTATTCTAGTGTTTGCGAGGTGGGAGTGCGGCGGTTTAGGGGTTAATACATTTATTATAGTGGCGGCGAGGTCCGGTCGGCAGATTAGGGGTTAATAAGTGTAGTTAGGTAGCAGCGACATTGGGGGGGCAGATTAAGGGTTAATAAATACAATGTAGGGGTCGGCAATGTTAGGGGCAGCAGATTAGGGGTTCATAGGGATAATGTAGGTAGCAGCGGTGTCCGGAGCGGCAGATTAGGGGTTAATAATATAATGCAGGTGTCAGCGATAGCGGGGGCGGCAGATTAGGGGTTAATAAGTGTAAGGTTAGGGGTGTTTAGACTCGGTGTTCATGTTAGGGTGTTAGGTGCAGACTTAGAGAGTGTTTCCCCATAGGAAACAATGGGGCTGCGTTAGGAGCTGAACGCTGCTTTTTTGCAGGTGTTAGGTTTTTTTCAGCCCAAAATGCCCAATTGTTTCCTATGAGTATATCGAGCACGAGCACGTTTTAGCTGCTTACCGCTACCATAAGCAACGCTGGTATTTAGGGTTGAAGTGGAGCTAAGTTAGGCTCAATGCACCCTTTTTTGAGCCTAACGCAGCCCCTCAGACAACTCTAAATACCAGCGTTGTTGGAAGGGTGCGTTGGCAAAAAAAGCAGCATTAGCTACGCGGGTTTTTACCGACAAAACTCTAAATCTAGCGGAAAGTAACTTGGTAATTGATACATTTAGTTTATTTGCTACCACAAGAGCATAAAAATGATGTATGGGCATTGACCATTTAAAGGACCAGTCAACACAGTAGATTTGCATAATCAACAAGTGCAAGATAAAAAGACAATAGCACTTAGTCTGAACTTAAAATGAGTAGATTTTTTTTCTGACAATTTTAAAAGTTATGTCTTTTACCACTCCCCCTGTACCATGTGACAGCCATCAGCCAATCACAAATGCATACACGTTCCATGTGACAGCCATCAGCCATTCACAAATGCATACACACTTATTCTTGCACATGCTCAGTAGGAGCTGGTGATTCAAAAAGTTTAAATATAAAAAGACTGTGCATATTTAGTTAATGGAAGTAAATTGGAAAGTTGTTTAAAATGGCATGCTCTATCTGAATAATGAAAGTTTAATTTTGATTGAGTGTCCCTTTAAGGATACTTTTTATTTAAGCAGTAATGTGAAATCAACTCCGATAAAATATTCCGTATAGAAATATATTTCCTAATCATTTCATTAGTTCACGGCCTGCATTATATTGTGCAAATGTTGGGGGGGTGTATATGTTTCTAGAGGTTTGAGAGCATTAGATATTAGTGACTACTGTCTTTTATAACATATTTATATAATGGAAAAAAAATATTATCTAAAAAAAAACAAAAAAACAGAACCAGCAAAAAACAACAGCTGTTTAAAGCAAAACAATTATTATAATAATCTGCATTATACCATAAAAATGCACATGAAACATTCTATATACTGTATCAACAAAACTCCTATAGTTTTAATGGAAGTTTTTTAAATTACTTTATTACACCGAGATTACAAGTTGTGCACTAAACCGGGTGTGTAAATAACGCAAAAAAAAAAAATAGCGGTACGCACTCTCCATGGCGCTGCCATTACAAGTTACTGAAAACCTTCTTTTGTGCAGTATGGTGTGATAAGCTTTATACCGCACAAAATATAAGGCCTGACTTGACGTGCTTGTGCGCGTTTTCCCCCATAGACATCAATGGAGAGAAAATGTTAGAAAAAAACTAACACCTGCGATCGCGGAATGGCGATCACCATAAGGCAATCCCCATTGATGGGGAAAAGAAAGTTACATTAAAACCTAGCACCCTAATATAAACCCCTAGTATAAATACTAGTAATCCGCTGCCCCCGACATTGCTGACACTAAATAAAGCAATTAACCCCTAAACTGCCACCCCCCACATCACTAACATCTATATAAACCTATTAACCCCTAAACCGCCAGACCCCCACATTGCTACTACTTTAATAAACCTGTTAACCCCTAAACTGCCGCCCCCCCCACATCGCTACTACAATAAAAAACCTAATAACCCCTAAACTGCTGGCCCCCCACATCGCTACTGCTATTATAAACCTATTAACCCCTAAAATGCCGGCCCCCCACATCGCTACTACTATAATAAACCTATTAACCCCTAAACAGCCATACCCCACAACGCAATAAACCTAATTAAACTATTAACCCCTAAACCACCATCCCCCCCACACAGCAAATATCTAATCACTAAGTCCCCTAACGTAACACCCTTAAATTAACCCCAATGACATAAAATAAAAAAATACTAAGTTAAAATTAAAAAAATCCTAACATTAATTTTAAAAAAACTAAGATTAAATTAAAAAAATTAGAAAAAATAAAAAAGTCTAAAATTACAGAAAAAAATAAACTAAATTATCAAAAATAAAAAAATTAAACCTAATCTAATTCACCTATAACAATCAAAAAGGGCCCCCAAAATAAAAAAACACCTCCTAATCTAACACTAAGATATCAATAGCCCTTAAAAAGGCCTTTTGTACGACATTGCCCTAAAGCGATCAGCTCTTCTAACAAAATAAAGTACAAGTTTCCCTCTAAAAGTAAACCCCCCCAACCCACACAACCCCCTAAATTAAAAAAAACCTAACACTAAAAAAACCTAAGCTACCCATTGCCCCTAAAGGGGCATTTGTATGGGCATTGCCCTTAAAAGGGCAATCAGCTCTTTTGCAGCCTATTAAATTAAAAAAATCCCTAATCTAAAAAAAAAAGCCTAAGTCTAAACCCCAAATAGGTACTCACCGTTCCTGAAGGCAGGCGGAGAAGGTCTTCTTCCAGGCAGTGAAGGTCTTCTTCCAGGAGGCGACATCTTCATCCATAATGGGGGACCTCTTTTATCTTCATCCAGGGCGAAGGCAGCACAGAGCGGAGGTAGCCACGGAGCAAGAATGCTGGCTGTGGAGCAATCCAGAGTGGAGGATCCTCTTCATGCGATCGATGCCGCACACTTAAGCTTGAATGCAAGGTACCCATTTTATATTTGGGGTAGCTTGCATTCCTATTGGCTGAAAAATTAAAATCAGCCAATAGGATGAGAGGTACTGAAATCCTATTGACTGTTCAAACAACCTAACATAAACCCCTAGTCTAAATACCCCTAATCCGCCGCCCCCGACATCACAACACTAAATAAAGTGACTAACCCCTAAACCACCATATGCCGACAACACAAATAACTAATTTAATGACCCAGCCGGTATTTTACCGACACGGACGGTATTTTTAAGGTTCATGTCAATGTAGAAAATAAAGAATAAATATTGAAAGAAAATCCCTGTCAACGTGAAACTTCTTCTGAATGTGATGAATAAAAGTTATAAACAAATAAGCATTTAAAAAAAATCAGTCCTATAAGCTTTAGTTTTTGAGTTATGCTGTTTAATTATTTATGCAAATGTATGTTAATTAGCATGGCGGTTATTTTCTTCCAAGAAAGGTGAAAACCCTACACTAAGCCCCCTAACCTAACACCCCCTACATTACATAAAATAAAAAAACACTAAATTAAAATTAAAATAAAAAATCCTAACATTAATTTAAAAAAAACAAACACTGAGATTAACCCCTTAATGACCGGACCATTTTTCAATTTTCTTTCCCTTAAGGGCCAGGGCTATTTTTACATTTTTGCGGTGTTTGTGTTTAGCTGTAATTTTCCTCTTACTCATTTACTGTACCCACACATATTATATACCGTTTTTCTCGCCATTAAATGGACTTTCTAAATATACCATTATTTTCATAATATCTTATAATTTACTATAAAAAAATTATAAATATTAGGAAAAAATGGAAAAAAACACACTTTTTCTAACTTTGACCCCCAAAATCTGTTACACATCTACAACTACCAAAAAACACCCATGCTAAATAGTTTCTAAATTTTGTCCTGAGTTTAGAAATACCCAATGTTTACATGTTCTTTGCTTTTTTTGCAAGTTATAGGGCATCAAATACAAGTAGCACTTCGCTATTTCCAAACCACTTTTTTTTAAATTAGCGCTAGTTACATTAGAACACTAATATCTGTCAGGAATCCCTGAATATCCCTTGACATGTATATATTTTTATTTAGAAGACAACTCAAAGTATTGATCTAGGCCCATTTTGGTATATTTCATGCCACCATTTAACCGCCAAATGCAATCAAATTAAAAAAAAAATGTTTACTTTTTCACACATTTTTTCACAAACTTTAGGTTTCCCACTGAAATTATTTACAAACAGCTTGTGCAATTATGGCACAAATGGTTGTAAATGTTTCTCTGGGATCCCCTTTGTTCAGAAATAGCAGACTTATATGGCTTTGGGGTTTCTTTTTGGTAATTAGAAGGCCGCTAAATGCCGCTGCGCACCACACAGTTTTATGCCCAGCAGTGAAGAGGTTAATTAGGGAGCATGTAGGGAGTTTGTAGGGTTAATTTTAGCTTTAGTGTAGTGTAGTAAACAACCCCAAGTATTGATCTAGGCCCATTTTGGTATATTTCATGCCACCATTTCACCGCCAAATGTGAGCAAATAAAAAAAAACTTTACATTTTCACAATTTTAGGTTTCTCACTGAAATTATTTACAAACAGCTTGTGCAATTATGGCACAAATTGTTGTAAAAGCTTCTCTGGGATCCCCTTTAATCAGAAATAGCAGACATATATGGCTTTGGCGTTGCTTTTGGTAATTAGAAGGCCGCTAAATGCTGCTGTGCACCGCACATGAATTATGCCCAGCTCAATCTGATTGGCTGATTGGATCAGCCAATCGCATTGAACTTGAATCTGATTGGCTGATTCAATCAGCCAATCAGATTTTTCCTACATTAATTCCGATTGGCTGATAGAATCCTATCAGCCAATCGGAATTGAAGGGACGCCATCTTGGATGACGTCCCTTAAAGGAGCCTTCATTCGTCGGTAGTCCGTCGGTAAAGAAGGATGTTCCTCGTCGGCGGGATGAAGATTCAAGACCCGGCTTGGAAGATGACATCGCCCGGATAGAAGACTTCTTCAGCGCCTCTTGGAAGATGACATCGCCCGGATGGAAGACTTTTTCAGCGCCGCTTGGAGGATCACTTCTGCCGGTCCGGGTCTCCTCTTCAGTTCCATCGGTGGCTCGGCTGAGTGAAGATGACTAAAGGTAGGATGATCTTCAGGGGATTAGTGTTAGGTTATTTTAAGGGGGGTTTGGGTTAGATTAGGGGTATGTGGGTGGTAGGTTTTAATGTTGGGGAGAGTTGTATTTTTCTTTTACAGGCAAAAGAGCTGAATTCTTTGGGGCATGCCCCACAAATGGCCCTTTTAAGGGCTGGTAAGGTAAAAGAGCTTTGAACTTTTTTAATTTAGAATAGGGTAGGGCATTTTTTTTATTTTGGGGGGGTTTGTTATTTTATTAGGGGACTTAGATTAGGTGTTAGTAGCTTAAAATTGTTGTAATATTTTTAAAATGTTTGTAACCTATTTTTTTTATTTTTTGTAACTTAGCTTTTTTTATTTTTTGTACTTTAGTTAGTTTATGTAATTGTATTTAATTCCTAAAATAGCTACAATGTAATTATTAATTACATTGTAGCTATCTTTGGGTTTGTTTTACAGGTAAGTATTTAGCTTTAAATAGGAATAATTTATTAAAGTATAGTGTAGTGTTAGGTGTAATTGTAACTTAGGTTAGTTTTTATTTTACAGGTAAATTTCTCTTTATTTTAGCTAGGTAAGCTATTAAATAGTTAATAACTATTTAATAGCTGTTGTACCTAGTTAAAATAAATTGAAAGTTACCTGTAAAATTAAAATAAATCCTAAAATAGCTACGATATAATTATTATTTATATTGTATCTATCTATGGGGTTTATTTTACAGGTAAGTATTTAGTTTTAAATAGGATTAGTTCATAATAGAAATATTATTTAGATTTATTTAATTAATATTTAAGTTAGGGGGGTCTTAGGGTTAGTGTTAGACTTAGGTTTAGCGGTTAATAATTTTATTACAGTGGCGGCGGTGTAGTGGGGGGCAGGATAGGGGTTAATAAATGTATTATAGGTGGCGACGGTGTAGGGGGGCAGATTAGGGGTTAATAAGTTTAATATAGGTTGCGGTGGGCTCCGGGAGCGGCGGTTTAGGGGGTAATAACTTTATTTAGTTGCGGCGGTGTAGGGGGGACAGATTAGTGGTGTTTAGACTCGGGGTACATGTTAGGGTGTTAGGTGTAAACACTTCCCATAGGAATCAATGGGATGTCTGGCAGCAGCGAACTTGTACTTTCGCTATGGTCAGACTCCCATTGATTCCTATGGGATCCACCGCCTCCAGGGTGGCGGTTTGAAAACCAGGTACGCTGGGCCGGAAAAGTGCCGAGCGTACCTGCTAGTTTTTTGATAACTAGCAAAAGTAGTCAGATTGTGCCGCACTTGTGTGCGGAACATCTGGAGTGACGTAAGAATCGATTTGTGTCAGACTGAATCCGGCGGATCGAAGTTTACGTCACAAAATTCTAATTTTGCCGGTCTCTAGCCTTTGATAACTAAGGCGAATCAGCCTCGCCACAAATACGCTGTGGAATTCCAGCGTATTTGAGGTTGACGGCTTGATAACTAGGTCCCTAAATCTAATCCCCAAATATGTACTCACCGTTCCTGAAGTCCGGCGGAGGTCTTCTTCCAGGTGGTGAAGGTCTTCTTTCAGGTTGCAACATCTTTATCCAGCGTGGGACCTCTTCTTCTGAAGGCGGCATGGAGCGGAGGTGGCTGCAGAGCCATCCAACGTGGAAGATCCTCTTAATGCTATCAATGCCGCACACTGAAGCTTGAATGCAAGGTGCCCGTTTTATACTTAGGGTACCTTGCATTCCTATTGGCTGAAAAATTCAAATCAGCCAATAGGATGAGAGCTACTGAAATCCTATTGGCTGATTTGAACATACAAATGCCCATACAAATGCCCCTTTAGGGGAAATGGGTATCTAAGGTTTTTTTTAGTGTTAGGTTTTTATATTTTTGAGGGGGTTACTGTTTGGAGGGACTTAGTATTTTGTTAGGTAAAAGAGCTGTTTAACTTAGGGCAATGCCCTACAAAAGGCCCTTTTAAGGGCTATTGGTAGTTTAGTGTTGGATTAGGGGGTGTTTTTATTTTAGGGGGGCTTTTTTATTTTTATTTAATTTTTGTAATTTTGATAATTTGGTTTATTTTTTCTGTAATTTTAGACTTTTTTATTTTTTGTAAATTTTAAAATTTATTTATTTTAATTTAATCTTAGTTTTTTAAGTAATGTTAGGATTTTTTCTTTTAATTTTAACTTAGTATTTTTTTATTTTATGTAATGAGATTAGGTTAGGGGGCTTAGTGATTAAAATACGCCTAGATTTAGAGTTCTGCGTTAGCCGCCCGCTGGTATTTAGAGTCAGTCAGGAAAGGGTCTAACGCTCACTTTCCAGCCGCGACTTTTCCATACCGCAGATCCCCCTACGCCAATTGCGTGTCCTATCTTTTCAATGGGATCTTTCCGGTATTTAGAGTCTTGGCTGAAGTGAGCGTTAGAAATCTAACGACAAGATTCCAGCCGCAGAGAAAAGCCAGGAGTTAAGAGCTTTCTGGGCTAACGCCGGTTCATAAAACTCTTAACTACTGTGCTCTAAAGTACACTAACACCCATAAACTACCTATGTACCCCTAAATTGCCGCCACTCTATTAAAAATTTTTAACCCCTAATCTGCCGACCGCACACTGCCGCCACCTACATTATCCCTATGTACCCCTAATCTGCTGCCCCTAACATGGCCGACACCTACATAATATTTATTAACCCCTAATCTGACCCCCCCCAATGTCGCTGCTACCTACCTAGAATTATTAACCCCTAATCTGCCGACCGGACCTCACCGCTACTCTAATAAATGTATTAACCCCTAAAGCTAAGTCTAACCCTAACCCTAACACCCCCCTAAATTAAATATAATTTAAATCTAACAAAATAAAATAAATCTTATTAAATAAATTATTCCTATTTAAATCTAAATACTTACCTGTAAAATAAACCCTAATATAGCTACAATATAAATAATAATTATATTGTAGCTATTTTAGGATTAATATTTATTTTACAGGCAACTTTGTATTTATTTTAACCAGGTACAACAGCTATTAAATAGCTAATAACTATTTAATAGTTACCTAGTTAAAATTACCTGTAAAATAAATCCTAACCTAAGTTACAATTAAACCTAACACTACATTATCAATAAATTAATTAAATAAACTATCTACAATTATCTACATTTATATCAACTAAACTAAATTACAAAAACAAACAAACACTAAATTACAAAAAAAAAACCCCCACTAAATTACAAAAAATAAAAAAAGATTACAAGAATTTTAAACTAATTACACCTACTCTAAGCCCCCCCAAAAAATAACAAAACCCCCCAAAATAAAAAAATGCCCTACCCTATTCTAAAATAAAAATTGTAAAGCTCTTTTACCTTACCAGCCCTTAAAAGGGCCTTTTGCGGGGCATGCCTGAAAGAATTCTGCTCTTTTGCCTGTAAAAAAAACCATACAATACCCCCCCAACATTACAACCCACCACCCACATACCCCTAATCTAACCCAAACCCCCCTTAAATAAACCTAACACTAAGCCCCTGGAGATCTCCCTACCTTGTCTTCACCATGCCGAGTATCACCGATCCGTCCAGAAGAGGGTCCGAAGTCTTCATCCTATCCGTCAAGAAGAGCTCCTCCAGAGGGTCCAAAGTCTTCATCCTATCTGGGCAGAAGAGGACATCCGGACCAGCAGACATCTTCATCCAGGCGGCATCTTCTATCTTCTTCCATCCGGCGCGGAGCGGCACCATCTTCAAGCAGCCGACGCGGAGCCATCCTTCTTCACCGACGGACTAACGACGAATGAAGGTTCCTTTAAGGGACGTCATTCAAGATGGCGTCCCTCGAATTCCGATTGGCTGATAGGATTCTATCAGCCAATCGGAATTAAGGTAGGAAAAATCTGATTGGCTGATTGAATCAGCCAATCAGATTCAAGTTCAATCTGATTGGCTGATTGGATCAGCCAATCAGATTGAGCTTGCATTCTATTGGCTGATTGGAACAGCCAATAGAATGCAAGCTCAATCTGATTGGCTGATTGGATCAGCCAATCGGATTGAACCTGATTGGAATTAAGGTAGGAAAAATCTGATTGGCTGATTGAAACAGCCAATCAGATTCAAGTTCAATCTGATTGGCTGATTGGATCAGCCAATCAGATTGAGCTTGCATTCTATTAGCTGATCGGAACAGCCAATAGAATGCGAGCTCAATCTGATTGGCTGATTGGATCAGCCAATCGGATTGAACCTGATTGGCTGATTTAATCAGCCAATCAGATTTTCCCTACCTTAATTCCAATTGGCTGATAGAATCCTATCAGCCAATCGGAATTCGAGGGACGCCATCTTGGATGACGTCCCTTAACGGAACCTTCATTCATCGTTAGTCCGTTGGTGAAGAAGGATGGCTCTGCGTCGGCTGCTTGAAGATGGTCCCGCTCCGCGCCGGATGGAAGAAGATAGAAGATGCCGTCTGGATGAAGATGTCTGCCGGTCCGGATGTCCTCTTCTGCCCAGATAGGATGAAGACTTTGGACCTTCTGGAGGAGCGCTTCTTGCCGGATAGGATGAAGACTTCAGACCCTCTTCTGGACGGATCGGTGATACCCAGCGTGGTGAAGACAAGGTAGGGGGATCTTCAGGGGCTTAGTGTTAGGTTTATTTAAGGGGGGTTTGGGTTAGATTAGGGGTATGTGGGTGGTGGGTTGTAATGTTGGGGGGGGTATTGTATGTTTTTTTTTACAGGCAAAAGAGCAGAATTCTTTGGGGCATGCCCCGCAAAAGGTCCTTTTAAGGGCTGGAAAGGTAAAAGAGTTTTACAATTTTTATTTGAGAATAGGGTAGGGCATTTTTTTATTTTGGGGGGCTTTGTTATTTTTTTAGGGGGCTTAAAGTAGGTGTAATTAGTTTAAAATTCTTGTAATCATTTTTTATTTTTTGTAATTTAGTGTTTGTTTGTTTTTGTAATTTAGTGTTTGTTTGTTTTTGTAATTTAGTTTAGTTGATATAATTGTAGATAATTGTAGATAGTTTATTAAATTTATTTATTGATAATGTAGTGTTAGGTTTAATTGTAACTTAGGTTAGGATTTATTTTACAGGTAATTTTGTAATTATTTTAACTAGGTAACTATTAAATAGTTATTAACTATTTAATAGCTATTGTACCTGGTTAAAATAAATACAAAGTTGCCTGTAAAATAAATATTAATCCTAAAATAGCTACAATGTAATTATTATTTATATTGTAGCTATATTAGGGTTTATTTTACAGGTAAGTATTTAGATTTAAATATGAATAATTTATTTAATAAGATTTATTTTATTTCGTTAGATTTAAATTATATTTAACTTAGGGGGGTGTTAGTGTTAGGGTTAGACTTAGCTTTAGGGGTTAATACATTTATTAGAGTAGCGGTGAGGTCCGGTCGGCAGATTAGGGGTTAATAATTGTAGGTAGGTAGCAGCGACGTTGGGGGCGGCAGATTAGGGGTTAATAAATATAATATAGGGGTCGGCGGTGTTAGGGGCAGCAGATTAGGGGTACATAGGGATAATGTAGGTTGCGGCGGTGTACGGAGCGGCAGATTAGGGGTTAATAATAATATGCAGGGGTCAGCGATAGCGGGGGCAGCAGATTAGGGGTTAATAAGTGTAAGGTTAGGGGTGTTTAGACTCGGGGTTCATGTTAGGGTGTTAGGTGCAGACTTAGGAAGTGTTTCCCCATAGGAAACAATGGGGCTGCGTTAGGAGCCGAACGCTGCTTTTTTGCAGGTGTTAGTTTTTTTACAGATCAAAGTGCCCCATTGTTTCCTGAGGGGAAATCGTGCACAAGCAAGTTTTTGAAGCTGGCCGCGTCCGTAAGCACCGCTGGTATTTAGAGTTGCAGTAGCGGTAAATGATGCTATACGCTCCCTTTTTGGAGCCTAACGCAGCCCTTCAGAGAACTCTAAATACCAGCAGTATTTAAAAGGTGCGGGGGGGAAAATGCACGCGTAGCTAACGCACCCCTTTGGCCGCAGAACTCTAAATCTAGACGTTAGTTATTTACGTTGGGGGGTGACGGTTTAGGGGTTAATAGATTAATTATGTTTATTGTGTTGTGGGGGATAGTGGTTTAGGGGTTAATAGATTTATTTTATTAGTAGAGATGTGGGGGGCCTGCGGTTTAAGGGTAAATAGGTTTATTTTATTAGTTGCGATGTGGGGGCCAACAGTTTAGGGGTTAATAGGTTTATTATAGTAATAGTGATGTGGGGGGCACGGTTTAGGGGTTAATAGGGTTATTTTATTAGTAGCGATGTGGGGGGCTTGTGATTTAGGGGTTAATAGGTTTATTTTATTAGTAGCAATGTAGGGGGTTGGCAGTTTAGGGGTTAATATGTTTATTATAGTAGTAGCGATGTGGGGGGTGGCGGTTTAGGGGTTAATAGGTTTATTATAGTAGTAGCGATGTGGGGGGCCGGCAGTTTAGGGGTTTATAGGATTATTATAGTAGTAGTGATGTGGGGGTCGGGGATTTATGGGGTTAATAGGTTTGTTTAGTGTTGGCTATGTCGGGGGTCGGCGGATTAGGGGTTAATAGGTTTAATATAGTATGTTCAATGCAGGGGTGGTGGTTTAGGGGTTAATAGGTAGTTTATGGGTGTTAGTGTACTTTTTAACATTTTAGTTATGGGCTTTGTGAAACATTTTTGTTTAGCAAAATCCATAACTACTGGTCTCAGATAGCGGAATTGATTGCAGCGGTATAAACTGTAACGCTAGCGGTATAGCCGGACTGAACAACCTGTAATACGGGCAAAATGAAAATCCAGCACTCAAAAGTAATTTTTTAAGTGCGGAATGTAGAGTTGTGTAAAGGATAAAATGCTAGCGGTATAGTCGTACCGCCGCTACTTGTAATACGGGAGACCTGCATATTCACCGAGCAATGGGTAATTTTTCAGTGGCATAGCCGTTACCGCAACACTTGTAATATATGTGATAGTTACTAGAGCTGTTCTGCTTACTCTCGGCTAGATTTAGAGTTTTGTCGGTAACAACCCACGTAGCTAACGCTAGTTTTTTTCTGGCCGCACCTTTAAAATAACTCTGGTATTGAGAGTCCACAGAATGGCTGCGTTAGGCTCCAAAAAAGGAGCGTACAGCATATTTAACGCCACTGCAACTCTCTATACCAGAGTTGCTTACGGAAGCGGCCAGCTTCAAAAATGTGCTCATGCACGATTCCCCCATAGGAAACAATGGGGCAGTTTGAGCTGAAAAAAAAAAGCCGCGTTCAGCTCCTAACGCAGCCCCATTGTTTGCTATGGGGAAACACTTCCTACGTCTGCACCTAACACTCTAACATGTACCCCGAGTCTAAACACCCCTAACCTTACACTTATTAACCCCTATTCTGCCGCCCCCGCTATCGCTGACCCCTGCATATTATTATTAACCCCTAATCTGCCGCTCCGTAAACCGCCGCTACTTACATTATCCCTATGTACCCCTAATCTGCTGCCCCTAACACCGCCGACCCCTATATTATATTTATTAACCCCTAATCTGCCCCCCACAACGTCGCCTCCACCTGCCTACACTTATTAACTCCTAATCTGCCGAACGGACCGCACCGCTATTATAATAAAGTTATTAACCCCTAATCCGCCTCACTAACCCTATAATAAATAGTATTAACCCCTAATCTGCCCTCCCTAACATCGCCGACACCTAACTTCAAACATTAACCCCTAATCTGCCGACTAGAGCTCACCGCTATTCTAATAAATGTATTAACCCCTAAATCTAAGTCTAACCCTAACACTAACACCCCCCTAAGTTAAATATAATTTACATCTAACGAAATTAATTAACTCTTATTAAATAAATTATTCCTATTTAAAGCTAAATACTTACCTGTAAAATAAACCCTAATATAGCTACAATATAAATTATAATTATATTATAGCTATTTTAGGATTTATATTTATTTTACAGGCAACTTTGTATTTATTTTAACCAGGTACAATAGCTATTAAATAGTTAATAACTATTTAATAGCTAAAATAGTTAAAATAATTACAAATTTACCTGTAAAATAAATCCTAACCTAAGTTACAATTAAACCTAACACTACACTATCAATAAATAAATTAAATACAATTCCTACAAATAAATACAATGAAATAAACTAACTAAAGTACAAAAAATAAAAAAGAACTAAGTTACAAAAAATAAAAAAATATTTACAAACATTAGAAAAATATTACAACAATTTTAAACTAATTACACCTACTCTAAGCCCCCTAATAAAATAACAAAGACCCCCAAAATAAAAAAATGCCCTACCCTATTCTAAATCACTAAAGTTCAAAGCTCTTTTACCTTACCAGCCCTGAACAGGGCCCTTTGCGGGGCATGCCCCAAGAAGTTCAGCTCTGTTCTGATCAGCCAATAGAATGAGAGCTCAATCTAATTGGCTGAACAGGGCCCTTTGCGGGGCATGCCCCAAGAAGTTCAGCTCTTTTGCCTGTAAAAAAAACACGCAATACCCCCGCCAACATTACAACCCACCACCCACATACCCCTAATCTAACCCAAACCCCCCTTAAATAAACCTAACACTAAGCCCCTGAAGATCTTCCTACCTTGAGTCGTCTTCACCCAGCCGAGCCAAATTCTTCATCCAAGCAGAGCAAGAAGAGGCCCTCCATCCGGTAGAAGTCTTCATCCAAGCGGGGCAAGAAGAGGTCCTCCATCCGGTAGAAGTCTTCATCCAAGCGGGGCAGAAGAGGTCTTCCATGCGATTGAAGTCTTCATCCAAGCGGGATCCATCCGGAGCGGAGTGGCAGCATCCTGAAGACCTCCGACGCGGAACATCCATCCTTGCCGACGACTGAACGACGAATGACGGTTCCTTTAAATGACGTCATCCAAGATGGCGTCCCTCGAATTCCGTTTGGCTGATAGGATTCTATCAGCCAATCGGAATTAGGGTAGGAATATTCTGATTGGCTGATGGAGTCAGCCAATCAGAATCAAGTTCAATCCGATTGGCTGATCCGATCAGCCAATCAGATTGAGCTCTCATTCTATTGGCTGATCAGAACAGAGCTGAACTTCTTGGGGCATGCCCCGCAAAGGGCCCTGTTCAGGGCTGGTAAGGTAAAAGAGCTTTGAACTTTAGTGATTTAGAATAGGGTAGGGCATTTTTTTATTTGGGGGTCTTTGTTATTTTATTAGGGGGCTTAGAGTAGGTGTAATTAGTTTAAAATTTTTGTAATATTTTTCTAATGTTTGCAAATATTTTTTTATTTTTTGTAACTTAGTTCTTTTTTATTTTTTGTACTTTAGTTAGTTTATTTCATTGTATTTATTTGTAGGAATTGTATTTAATTTATTTATTGATAGTGTAGTGTTAGGTTTAATTGTAGATAATTATAGTTATTTTATTTAATTAATTTATTGATAGTGTAGTGTTAGGTTTAATTGTAACTTAGGTTAGGATTTATTTTACAGGTAAATTTGTAATTATTTTAACTATTTTAGCTATTAAATAGTTATTAACTATTTAATAGCTATTGTACCTAGTTAAAATAAATACAAAGTTACCTGTAAAATAAATATAAATCCTAAAATAGCTATAATATAAATATAATTTATATTGTAGCTATATTAGGATTTATTTTACAGGTAAGTATTTAGTTTTAAATAGGAATAATTTATTTAAGAAGAGTTAATTAATTTCGTTAGATTAAAATTATATTTAATTTAGGGGAGTGTTAGGGTTAGACTTAGCTTTAGGGGTTAATACATTTATTAGAATAGCGGTGAGCTCCAGTCGGCAGATTAGGGGTTAATAATTGAAGTTAGGTGTCGGCAATGTTAGGGAGGGCAGATTAGGGGTTAATACTATTTATTATAGGGTTATTGAGGCGGGAGTGAGGCGGATTAGGAGTTAATAACTTTATTATAGTAGCGGTGCGGTCCGCTCGGCATATTAGGGGTTAATAAGTGTAGGCAGGTGGAGGCGACGTTGAGGTGGGCAGATTAGGGGTTAATAAATATAATATAGGTGTCGGCGGTGTTAGGGGCAGCAGATTAGGGGTACATAAGTATAACGTAGGTGGCGGTCGACAGATTAGGGGTTAAAAAATTTAATAGAGTGGCGGCGATGTGGGGGGACCTCGGTTTAGGGGTACATAGGTAGTTTATGGGTGTTAGTATAATTTAAAGTACACTAGTTAAGAGCTTTATAAACCGGCGTTAGCCCAGAAAGCTCTTAACTACTGACTTTTTTCTGCGGCTGGAGTTTTGTCGTTAGATTTCTAACGCTCACTTCAGACACGACTCTAAATACCGGAGTTAGAAAGATCCCATTGAAAAGATAGGATACGCAATTGACGTAAGGGGATCTGCGGTATGGAAAAGTCGCGGCTGGAAAGTGAGCGTTAGACCCTTTCCTGACTGACTCCAAATACCGGCGGTAGCCTAAAACCAGCGTTAGGAGCCTCTAACGCTGGTTTTCACGGCTACCGCCAAACTCTAAATCTAGGCCTCTGTGAATATGCTGCTGTTAAGCACACTCCCCCCCCCCACTTGTTTAGACTTTATTAAAGGCAATTCACCTTGAAAACATAATGACAGAGAAGCACATAAGAGATCCATCTTGATGTTTGCAAAACAGTTCTTTTTTTTAAAAAAAATAACAATAATAATAATATTAATAATAACACCATTGCAAGCCTAATATTTATTGAGTGATCTGCTTTTGGTAAAATGAGCCCCAATTTATGGATTACTGAAAGCAAAACACCTTATAACCCAACAAGAAAACTATACTTGGATAAATGTTAACACTGATGTCTTCTTGTTAATCAATACTGCTAAATAAGTCACTGTGCTGTTAGACTTTACTTATAAAGCCACATATCTTAAAGGGATAGAATACACCTTGTAATTACAACATATTTCTGTTGTGCTGCTAAAGAATAACATATCAACCAAGTCCAAAATATCATGCTTTTTTCTGCAATTTTTTTTCAATAGCCAATCTCCACCCACCATTTGCCTTTCTTTCGGGAGCTTATTTATTCAGCAGACTATCAGGCAAGTCATAACATTAGTACAAAAGCATTTATTTGCAGTTGTTATGAATTAAAACCAATTTGGGGCATATATGTAGCTGTGTTAGCCTTCAAAAGTCAGCAGGGTACATTTTAAGTTCTGCGTATTAGAAATTGCTCAATTTTCAGAGCTAAATTACATAAAAGGGGACAAAATAAATAATCAGAATATTTTGCAAAGTAGTTTCATTATGCATAAACAAACATGTTTTATTCAAATCTCAAGGTGTTAACTGTCCCTTTAAGAACAGGTCTCCTCTGTGACCTAAAACACTTCAATTATCCCAAAAGTAGTTTTCTTGGGAGAATAACAGTAATGTAGCACTATCTGAAAGATTGCTTAATATAAGTAGTATCAGGCTAAACCAGTATACTAATTCCACTTATAGACATAAATAATACAGAAAGAGTGTGAATTAAAACTTAATTAAAACAATAAGTAAAAATAAAAAGAGGAAAGTGCATTATTGTTTTAAACTCCAGTGCTCCCGCTAGACAAGCTGGCTGTCCTAACACCTCATCATGCTCCAGTTCAGCGCCAGTCACATTCCTTATAGTTATACAGCACAAGGAATTTGACCGGAGAGGAAGAGGGAGGCCTAGGACAGAGGTGGAAGAGAGCGGGAAGACAGCAGTTGCAGCACTATGAACTAGTTTGCCACAGGCAGCAAATTTGATGACAGGACTCTGATCTGGGGTATGTAAGTTACAAGTAGATCACTCAGGGATGGAGTGGGCTGGGGGTGCAGGGAGTCCGGACCGGATCTGTTTTATATGAATGAGATAAATAATTGTGCTACAAATGTCTAGGCTAGTTATTTTTTAACATGTACAGCATTCCACAGAATTAAAGCAGAGACATAAAGAAGGGACAGGACTCCAGAGGGATATAAATGATATCCCTGAGTCCTGTCCCTTCTTTATGTCTCTGACAGCTATGAGGGATAATATGACTACTATGTGTTACTGACTGCTATGAGGGATAATATCACTGATATGTGTTACTGACAGCTATGAGGGATAATATCACTGCTATGTGTTACTGACAGCTATGAGGGGTAATATCACTGCTATGTGTTACTGACAGCTATAAGGGATAATATCACTGGCCTGCTATGTGTAACTGATAGCTATGTGGGATAATATCACTGTTATGTGTTACTGACAGCTATGAGGAATAATATAATGGCTATGTATTACTGACAGCTATAAGGGATAATTTTATTGTCATGTGTTACTTACAGCTATGAGGGATAATATCACAGTTATGTGTTACTGACAGCTATGAAGGATAATGTCACTGTTATGTGTTGCTGACAGGTATGAGGGATAGTATCACTGCTATGTATTACTGACAGGTATGATGGATAATATCACTGTCATATGTTACTGACAGTTATGAGGGATAATATCACTTCTATGTGTTACTGACAGCTTTGAGGGATACTATCACTGCTATGTGTTACTGACAGCTATGAGGGATAATATCACAGTTATGTGTTGCTGACAGCTATGGGGGGATAATATCACTGATATATGTTACTGACAGATATAAGGGATAATATCACTGCTGTGTTGTCACGCTCAGCTGCTGGGAAGCTCTGCAGTCCTCTCTGTGTGCTTGATTGACAGGTGTCTGAGCTACCCGTTCCTGATGATGTCACAACCAGGCTTTTTATTCTGGCTTCCTGTTTCTCCAGTGTCCGTTTGTTTGTTAACTTTGAGGCTTCTGTTAGGATTTCGCTGAGGAATCTCTCTAACTGCTGCTTTTCTGTTGCCAATCTCTTCAAGGACTTACTATGCTGGATTAACCTTCAACCTCCTGAATACCTGTCTCCAAACAATGCAAGTACTGTTTGTTTTGTGAAACTTTCAAACTTCCTGTTTACCTGCTGCAAACCCTGCATATTCAGACTACTCTGTGTAGTGCAAACTATTCAAATACTGTTATTTCTGTGAATCCTTCAATCTGCATGTTTACCTGTTTCCAAACTCTGCAAATACAATTATTCAGTGTAAACCTTCAAACTGCTGGATATCCTGTTGCCAATCTCCACAAGTACTGATTAATCTGTGTTAACCTTCAAACTACCAGCTTACCTGTTGCTATCACTGCAAGTTCTGACAACACAGTGTTAACCTTCAAACTACCTGATTACATGTTATTAATTCTGCAAGTTCTGACTACACAGTGTTTACCCTCAAACTGCCTGATTACCTGTTGCATACTCTGCAAAGACTGTCTACACAGTGTTAACTCTCAAACTGCCTGATTACCTGTTGCATACTCTGCAAAGACTGTCTACACAGTGTTAACTCTCAAACTGCCTGATTACCTGTTGCATACTCTGCAAAGACTGTCTACTCAGTGTTAACCCTCAAACTGCCTGATTACCTGTTGCATATTCTGCAAAGACTGTCTACACAGTGTTAACCTTCAGTCTGCCTGATAACAAATGACCTACTCCTGCATTATTAACTGTTTCCTGTTTTACTCTTCTTCTGTCTGAGTATAAGTGACTATCCCTGCTCTCCTGATTCTGTGGAAGGCATTTCCTGAAACCAGTTCCTTATTCAGAAGTCTATCTGGCTGATATCATGAATTACTTTGGCACAGGCTAACCCTGCTCCATATCGTGAGTACTTTGTTTTTTGGAGGTTGTCGTGGGGTCACGTCCTGGATTAAACTCAGAGTGCAAGGGTGTTGTTTAAGTTCGCCCTTGCATTTGGGTCTACTTCTGGATATTTCCTAACCTGACAGTACAAACGGACCATAATATGGACCCTGACGAGTTATCCAGGGCTGTGGCTCTATAAGGGCAACTTCTAGGAAATCATTCTGCTCATTTGCAATCTTTGGATTCCAAGCTTGACCAAATTACTGCTCTGCTACATAACCTCTCCGCTCCTTCCTCTTCACCTGTGGGTGCAGGTTTTTTCTTCATTGGGAAAAAAGATGGAGGTCTTCGTCCCTGTATTGATTATCGAGCCTTGAATCAGATTACTGTCAAAAACAGCTATCCTTTGCCGCTCATTTCTGAGTTATTCGATCGTCTTCAAGGTGCTTCTATTTTTTCCAAGTTAGATCTCTGTGGGGCCTACAATCTGGTCAGAATCCGTAAAGGAGACGAATGGAAGACGGCATTTAACACTAGATTTGGTCACTATGAGTATCTAGTAATGCCATTTGGATTGTGCAATGCACCAGCAGTATTTCAGCACTTTGTTAAAGAAATCTTCAGAGATTATCTAAATCAATTTGTTATCATTTACCTCGATGACATTCTAATCTATTCAAAAACATTACAGGAACATGTACATCATGTAAGACTGGTTCTTCAGAGGTTACGAGACAATTCCCTGTTCACTAAATTGTAGAAATGCTCTTTTCATCAGAGTTCAATCCCCTTTTTGGGGTATATCATTTCTGAATCAGGTTTTGAGATGGATCCTGCTAAACTGTCGGCTATCAAGGACTGGCCCAGACCAACTACTCTCAAATCCCTGCAGAGGTTTCTTGGCTTTGCCAATTACTATAGAAAGTTTATAAAGAACTTTGCTGACATCACGTCTCCACTCACTTCTCTTACTAAGAAAGGGCAAAATTGTAAGAACTGGTCCTCTTCGGCAGTACAGGCTTTTGAAACGCTAAAATCAGCATTTTCTTCTGCACCTCTTCTCAGTCATCCAATTCCTGATTTCCAGTTTATTTTGGAGGTTGACGCTTCCTCTATAGCAGCTGGAGCTGTTCTCTTCCAACGTGATCCGACTACCAGCAAGATACATCCTGTGGCGTTCTTTTCGAAAAAATTCAATCCTGCCGAGTTAAATTATGATGTGGGCAATAAGGAGCTTTTGGCTATAAAATTAGCTTTGGATGAATGGAGGCATTGGTTAGAGGGTACCAGTCAACCTTTTTTCATTCTGACAGATCACAAGAATCTTTTATACCTCCAAACAGCTACACGTCTCAATCCTCGTCAGGCTCGGTGGGCCTTGTTCTTCTCCAGGTTTAATTTTGTACTTTCCTATGTTCCTGGTTCAAAAAATTCCAAGGCAGATGCTTTATCTAGGCAGTTCCAATCTTCTGAACCTTCTCCATTGAATTCAGAACCTATACTACGTCCAGTCAAAGTTTTGGCTCAAGTATCCTCTTTTCCAGTACAGGCTTTACATGCTGCTCAAGTCCGGGTACCATCTTCTTGCAAACTACCTTCTGGTATCCTGTATGTACCCAAAGGATTACATCTTCAGCTTCTACGTTGGGCTCATGACAACATTTCAGCAGGTCATCCGGGAATAACCAATACATTGTGGAAACTGAAGCAGCATGTTTGGTGGTCCACTATGAGGAGGGATGTTAAGGATTATATTGCTGCTTGTAGTTCTTGTGCTTCGAACAAACAATCTTCTCATCGACCGTTTGGTCTATTACACCCTCTTCCTATTCCTCATTACCCTTGGTCTCACTTATCCATGGACTTTGTTACAGATCTTCCTGTTTCTGCTGCAAATACGACCATTTGGGTAGTGGTGGATCGGTTCTCCAAGTCTGCTCACTTCATACCTCTTCCAGGCTTGCCTACAGCTCAAAGACTTTCTGAACTCTTTGTTCTACATATATCTCGTTTACATGGTTTTCCCACTGACATAGTCTCAGATCGTGGAGTCCAATTTGTTTCCAAATTTTGGAGGTCTTTTTGTAAACACTTCAGAATCAACATATCACTTTCTACTGCACACCATCCTCAATCCAACGGACAGACTGAGCGTGTAAATCAAGCCTTGGAATCTTTTCTAAGACATTATGTAGACCATCACCACTCCAACTGGTCTCAGTTATTGCCTTTGGCGGAATTAGCTCACAACTCACGTTATAACGCCTCATTACAGACCTCTCCCTTTAAGGCAGCTTATGGATTTGAACCTAGAACCTTTCCTATGATTACCAGTTCTACTGAAGTCCCTGGAGCAGATCGTATAGTGAAAAATCTCAGTAATCACTGGCAACTCATTCGTCAAAATCTACTCTCTTCTTCCTTAAGACATAAGAAATATGCTGATCGCAGAAGGTGCAAGGCTCATTTACTTCGTACTGGAGACAGAGTATTTTTATCCACCAGATTCATACGTTTAAAACAACCTTGTACCAAGTTGGGTCCTAAGTACATTGGACCTTTTCGAATTGTTTCCAGAGTTTGTTCTTCTGCATACCGCCTGGCCTTACCCAAGACTCTCAAGATCCATCCAGTGTTTCATGTCTCCCTACTCAAGCCAGTCATCTACAATCGGTACTCTATCAAGAGTAAACCACCTCCTCCACTTTCCGTAGAGGGAACTTCTGAGTTTGAAGTCAGCCAGATTCTTGATTCCAAGCTACGGGGCAATCGGCTGTACTACCTGGTCCATTGGAAGGATTATCCTATCTCTGAACGATCTTGGGAACCGGTCTCTCATGTTCATGCTCCAGCTCTTGTCAAGTCTTTTCACAAGAAATACCCTGCCAGGCCCGGTCGGGTCCCCCGGAGGGGTCCTTGAGGAGGGGGCACTGTCACGCTCAGCTGCTGGGAAGCTCTGCAGTCCTCTCTGTGTGCTTGATTGACAGGTGTCTGAGCCACCCCTTCCTGATGATGTCACAACCAGGCTTTTTATTCTGGCTTCCTGTTTCTCCAGTGTCCGTTTGTTTGTTAACTTTGAGGCTTCTGTTAGGATTTCGCTGAGGAATCTCTCTAACTGCTGATTTTCTGTTGCCAATCTCTTCAAGGACTTACTATGCTGGATTAACCTTCAAGCTCCTGAATACCTGTCTCCAAACAATGCAAGTACTGTTTGTTTTGTGAAACTTTCAAACTTCCTGTTTACCTGCTGCAAACCCTGCATATTCAGACTACTCTGTGTAGTGCAAACTATTCAAATACTGTTATTTCTGTGAATCCTTCAATCTGCATGTTTACCTGTTTCCAAACTCTGCAAATACAATTATTCAGTGTAAACCTTCAAACTGCTGGATATCCTGTTGCCAATCTCCACAAGTACTGATTAATCTGTGTTAACCTTCAAACTACCAGCTTATCTGTTGCTATCACTGCAAGTTCTGACAACACAGTGTTAACCTTCAAACTACCTGATTACATGTTATTAATTCTGCAAGTTCTGACTACACAGTGTTTACCCTCAAACTGCCTGATTACCTGTTGCATACTCTGCAAAGACTGTCTACACAGTGTTAATTCTCAAACTGCCTGATTACCTGTTGCATACTCTACAAAGACTGTCTACTCAGTGTTAACCCTCAAACTGCCTGATTACCTGTTGCATATTCTGCAAAGACTGTCTATACAGTGTTAACCTTCATTCTGCCTGATAACAAATGACCTACTCCTGCATTATTAACTGTTTCCTGTTTTACCCTTCTTCTGTCTGAGTATAAGTGACTATCCCTGCTCTCCTGATTCTGTGGAAGGCATTTCCTGAAACCAGTTCCTTATTCAGAAGTCTATCTGGCTGATATCATGAATTACTTTGGTACAGGCTAACCCTGCTCCATATCGTGAGTACTTTGTTTTTTGGAGGTTGTCGTGGGGTCGCATCCTGGATTAAACTCAGAGTGCAAGGGTGTTGTTTAAGTTCGCCCTTGCATTTGGGTCTACTTCTGGATATTTCCTAACCTGACATGTGTTACCGACATCTATGGGGGATAATATCACTGTTACATGTTACTGATAGCTATGAGGGATGATACAACTGCTATGTGTTACTGACAGCTATAAGGGATAATATCACAGGTTTTTGTTACTGACAGCTATGAGGGATAATATCCCTGTTATGTGTTACTGACAGCCATTAGGGATAATATCACTGTTATGTGTTTTTGGCATCTATGAGGGATACAATATCTGCTACATGTTACTGACAGCTATGAGGGATACTATCACTGCTATGTGTTACTGACAGCTATGAGGGATACTATCACTGCTATGTGTTACTGACAGCTATGAGGGATACTATCACTGCTATGTGTTACTGACAGCTATGAGGGATACTATCACTGATGTGTGTTACTGACAGGTATAAGGGATCATTTCACTGTTAAAATGACATGCAGTATCTGTAATATGATAGTTTAATTTTCTATTTCTGTCCATTTAAAAGACCATATAACTCCCTTATTTAAAATGTTCTTTTCAACCAAGCATCACATGCCCCAGGCTAAGTTAACGGTGCTTTTTAGTTGTATCCTCAAATCCAGACTCCTCCTCAAATCCAGACTCCAGCTGCCCTGAACCAATATACTGAAAAATCTGTAACTGGCACACTGATAGTTGGGTAACACAATGTCCCACCTAACAGCACTATCTTAGCCCCAATGTTAATCCCATGATGTATATTTTTGAAAACTAATAAGTAATTTTACCCCTTGGCTGCCAGTAACATACAAATGAATGATTTTACCTCTTTAGCTGCCAGTAACAAGTAAAAAGAAGTGATTTTAACCCATTGTCTGCCCCTCACTACTTTTTGCTCCATACTGTATTGCATATAGGGGGATTTTTTTTGCACAAGCACTTGTTAATTTACAATATTTAGTTCTTATTAAAAATATTTAAAAAAAAAAATTGTCTCTGTATATGGCAATTAAAAACATGGTGAGGGAGGGGCATATGAGGTGGGAGGGGCACAGGAGATGGGAGGGGCAATAGGGTAGAGGAGGGGCAGAGGAGGATGGTAGGTGGCACAAAGAGGAGGTGGGGGACCCTGCCACACCTTTGCCTGGAGACCCTGATTCCCTTATAATGCCTTAGAGAAAGTTTATTCTGAAATTTAAATTCAAGGCACCTACCTCTAATATTATATAAGTAAAAATGGTCTCATATCTTGAAAAGATTTTGATGAAAGATTTTGAGTATAATTATATATATATATATATAAAAAGGTATATATATATATATATATATTATTGTACAAATATGCAGTATAATATTACTAAAATAAAAATGTATTTTGCTAAATAAATACAATTAAAAATTAAAAATTTTAATCCAATGTTGTACAGTATAGTTGCAATAGTTTAATCATGCTTGCTTATAAATAAATATTATATCTAGGGTGACTATATTGCCGCTTTAAAAAGGGACATATGAAAAATACAGGGCTGTTTAAAGAAATTATTTGTATAAGAACCCTGACATATGTATTTTTCATTTGTTCCTTTTTAAAGCGGCACTATGGTCACCCTAATTATATCATACCAGACAGTTCTGACAGCATTTTGGTTCAGATAATATTTTCTGCCCCCATATAAGTTTAGGGAAGGGGTATTTATACCCTTTTAAACAACCCTTTGGCATTATATTCTAAGTAATTAGCAAAAAGAAAAAAAAAACATCCTATAACCTTGAGCTAAAACACAAGAAGTAGAATATTGGCGCCATTGAGATTGGTCATAAGACATAAACAATGTTATAACCTTGGGGGGAAAATACAACAATTTAATTTTACAATAGCATATAATTATTATATTTATTAATGCATATCATAATAAAACTGAAATTTGATACACTGAAATAAATGTATTCATTACGAATTTCATTAAAGCATATTCTTTTTTATTTGGAATAACTACCTTTATTGATAATAAACTCCTTATAGCTAAACTTCATAGCATTATAAACATAAATAAATGATGTGCCTGTAACAACCGAATAGTGCAGCCACTGAATATTTGGAGAAACAAATTTCTCTGAATATTCGGAACAAAAATTTCATCTGAAACAAACATTTCTTGGCTGCACATCTCTAATATACACTCACCAGCCACTTTGTTAGGTACACCTTGCTAGTACTGGGTTGGATCCCCTTTTAGTATTAATATAGTAGTGAAAGACAGCACCTTTTTCTGTCTGGGGCACAGGAAAGGGTTAGCCAAACCCCAATGTCAAATCCAAAGAAGTAATTATCCAGCCTCCAGTAACATTTTTAAAAGACCTTTATTGTTTCCTTGCAGGGTCCATCATACAAACAACGTTTCAAACCATAACTTGGTTCTTAATCATGTCTATTGAATACTGTACAGGTGTGTCTTTTATACCTGACTAACATTTATCAGACTGCACAATTGCGCCATCTTATGGTTGAAATTAAAATTGCATGTGATAAAATGAATATTCAATTTGTGTAACTTCAGACTTTTGTAAATCTATATCTTCTTAATATTCCATATTTTACCACATGAACATTAAAACCAAAATTATATACATATTCAAATAAAACCAATACACATAAATAAATAAGAATCAAAATGCTGCTACAGATAATGCTACAACCATCAATCAGAAAAATAATGACCAATCAAAATCTTTATTAAGACCTTCAGGTATTAAAGTGTTTAATTTATTTATCCAAACATCTCCCTTCTCTTTAGCAATTGGTCCCTGTCACCTCCCCTCCTGGGTCTGTCAACTTGTTCAATATGGCGCAATTGTGCAGTCTGATAAATGTTAGTCAGGTATAAAAGGCACACCTGTATACTATTCAATAGACATGATTAAGAACCAAGTTATGGTTTGAAACTTTGTTTGTATGATGGACCCTGCAAGGAAACCATAAAGGTCTTTTAAAAATGTTACTGGAGGATGGATAATTACTTCTTTGGATTTGACATTGGGGTTTGGCTAACCCTTTCCTGTGCCCCAGACAGAAAAGGGTGCTGTCTTTCACTACTATATTTATACTATTTGGAGCCTTGAAAGTACTTACATCTACAGAGGAATAACTAAGCAAAAATGGCTGAAAAAAATGCTGAGAAAACAACAGAAGTGGTTCCTAAAACATTTGCTTACGATGAGGAATCAGCTCAACAGGTATATGCTACAGTATCAGGTAACAGAGACTTTTTACAAATCACATCTGGGGAGGCAACAAGCAGAAATTTTGAAAACAATAACAAGAGGAGAATGATTTTATAACTGCATGCCATAACATTGAGTGAATATCATAAAGTCCAACGCATACCTAGAGGTTTGAGGATGTCTACATGCCCCACATTATTTTCAGACAGAAAAGATTATTGTGAAAAGTTTGAAGGTATCCTCAATAAATGTTCATATGATTTAATTACATGGACTGTTGAATATGCACAAAAATAAATCAACAAATACAAAGAAATCATAAATGAACAAAAAGAACAACTTATTCACAATATAACTCTGGATGAATACAACAAATTAATCAAAGAGGTGGAGAAATCAACACAAGATTACCGGAAACAACTGGAAAGCCGCAAAAGATCTAAATTCATACGTGATGAGCAAGATTATTCATACGGCAATGTTTACAAGTGGCGACAGAGAAGCAGCAATCAAAGACCCCCTAATGCTGAATCCAGAGACCGAAGGAGAGAAGCAAGGAAGCGCCCAGTTCAGGATGACATCAGCGGTAGTGGTTCAGAATCATCTGCCGGTTTTTTAACCGAGGATTCAGACGTAGATCACACCACGCCGGGCGCAAGCATCGGAAGAGGCGCACACTACTCGACTTCATAACCGGAGCGACAACGAGCCTGACGAACGAGAGGATACCAGCGGGGGCAATACCGTTATTGAATAGCGGAACAAAGCCACACAACATAGCAGAAGATGATACTAACCATACACAGCATGTAGGACGCCCTCAACAGAAAGAATACATTGGTAAACGGGACCTGAAAAACAAAGTTACAACACCCTTACCAGTCGGTTAGAGCATAGCAAGACTCCAAGACATGAAGAGGAAGCCAATATGGGTAAAGTAAATGTACCAAAAAACATGATGCATAGACATTCAAATGGCAAAGTTTACCAAAGAGATGATGGACAATTTAAAAAAGTTGATAATGTGATTAAGGACTCTCATCGCAATATATGCATAAATGTTTACAATGAAGAAAGTCATAATAATGATATGAATATTAACACTAATAATATCAACACCAATATGCAAGATAATTTGATATTGAACATAGATAGCACTTTAATAAGTAATGTTGTATATGAAAGCACTTTAGGAAGTAATGTTGAAAATGACACCAGCACTTTAAACTTGGAAAGCACTTTAGTAAACGACACTAGCACTTTAAATTTAGAGGATAGCAACAATAATTTGTATGTTAATACTGTGGTTATTGGAAACACTAATTTGCACTTGAATATAGGTGCTATAGAGGATAGCTTAGTTCACAATATTTCTAATTATGTTTTGTCAGACACTGAACATACTATTTTAAACAAAGGTTTATCTTATTGTTTACCAAATATGCATGATGATGTTATTATAGAACAAGATCTAGAGAGATTTTTTAGAAAATTGAAACTCAAGGTACATTTTGCTGCACTTAAGAACATGACAGAATCAACTCAAGTAACTAAAATTGATGGTACAGATAAGGATATAAGATTTAATAATCCCAAAATATTTAGCATCAAAGGAAAGAGTAAATTTAATCTACCTACACAACATAGTGTAGCCACCTTTGCTAAATTGGTTAAAAAAGAAGTGAAAAACTTATTAAAAAGAAATAAAACGAGAGAACTAGTAAAAACTAATAGGAAACAACAAGATATCATTAATAAGTTAAGAAACAACAAAGAAATTATCATAAAGGAAGCAGATAAGGGCGGGGCGATTGTTCTATAAAATAAAATTGATTATGTCAATGAAATACTAAGACAATTTAATGACACCTCAGTATATGAACCTTTAGTCAGAGACCCTACGATACAAATAGGCAAAGAAATAGAACATATCACCAATGTAGCAGTTAAAAAGGGCATTATCACAGCTGAATTCAAAGAATCTTTAATTGAAAAAAACCCAGTAAGACCTGTAATATATGTCACACCTAAAATACATAAAGATAAATTTCACCCCCCAGGCCGCCCTATAGTGGCAGGAGTAAATTCTATTTTTTCAAAAATTGCAATATTTTTAGACAAAGTATTACAGCCTTCCTTGTTAGATACATCGTCCTACTTAAAAGACACTAATGACTTTCTTACTAAACTAAAAAATATTGGACATGTTGGAGATAAATGCATTCTATACACATTAGATGTTAGTAGCTTATATACATCGATTAAACACACTAGTGGCATAGAGGCTGTAACCAATACATTAAGAGTGGACAACAAATACAATGAGAAAGAAATACAATTTTTAATAGAATTATTATCTATCATTCTATATCATAATTATTTTCTTTTTCAAGATACTTTTTTTCTGCAAAAGCAAGGTACTGCAATGGGCTCCAACGTCGCCCCAACATATGCCAACATTTTTATGTCCCACATAGAAGATTTTGTATATTCACATCCATTGTTTTTACAATATGGTGCAGCATGGTGGAGATTTGTGGATGACATATTTGGCATATGGTGGGGTGATGCTGGTAGCCTATTGCAATTTGTTCAACATCTCAATTCATCTGTCGCTGGGCTAAAATTCACACTTAATATGGAAGAAACAGGAGTGGCCTTTTTAGACACTTTTGTCTACATTGAACAAGGTTTTTTAAAAACCGATCTATATGTCAAACCCACAGACAAAAACAAAATATTGCAATATGATAGCTTCCATTCAAATAAAACAATAGAAGCCATACCCAAAGGTCAATTTGAGAGAGTGAAAAGAATAGTGACAGACAAAGACAAATGTGAAGTAAGATTAAATGATATGGCAGACAAATTCAAAAGAAGAGGTTACCCAGATGAACTAATTACAAAACAATTGAAATACTTTAAAAACAAGGATGATAAACCAAAAAAAGACAAGACAAAAGAAAACAGGATGATATTTGTAACACAATATAACACTCTAGGATCTAAAATATCACACATCATAAATAAGTACTGGCATATACTTAGAGATTGTAATCCCCAAGTTGAGGATTTTAGAAATATACCAATGGTGGCTTATAAAAAAACTAAAAATTTAAGAGACCTATTAGTACGTGCAGATATTGGTAGTAAAAAGAAGGTATCACAAACAACAATAGGATCTGAAAATATAGGGTGTTATCCTTGCTTACATTGCAGTCATTGCAGCTCCATGATAAAAGGGAACAATTTATTTCATCCCACTAAGGGGACCAAGTACCCAATAAAGAAATATTTAACATGTAGAAGCACATATGCTATATATCTCATCAAATGTCCTTGTGCCAGAATTTACATAGGAGAAACGAGTAGGGAAGTCTAGGATTACTGAACATAAATCCAATATCAGGAATAATAACACAGAAGCTCCTGTTTCATGTCACTTCCTCTCCATGGGTCATAACATCAGTCAACTTAGATTTCAAGTTATTGAACAAGTTGACAGACCCAGGAGGGGAGGTGACAGGGACCAATTGCTAAAAAGAAGGGAGATGTTTTGGATAAATAAATTAAACACTTTAATACCTGAAGGTCTTAATAAAGATTTTGATTGGTCATTATTTTTCTGATTGATGGTTGTAGCATTATCTGTAGCAGCATTTTGATTCTGATTTATTTATGTGTATTGGTTTTATTTGAATATGTATATAATTTTGGTTTTAATGTTCATGTGATAAAATATGGAATATTAAGAAGATATAGATTTACAAAAGCCTGAAGTTACACAAATTGGCGCAATTGTGCAGTCTGATAAATGTTAGTCAGGTATAAAAGGCACACCTGTACACTATTCAATAGACATGATTAAGAACCAAGTTATGGTTTGAAACGTTGTTTGTATGATGGACCCTGCAAGGAAACAATAAAGGTCTTTTAAAAATTTTACTGGAGGCTGGATAATTACTTCTTTGGATCCCCTTTTGCCATCAGAACTGCCTTAATTACTTGTGGCATAGATTCAGCAAGGTGTTGGAAACATTACTTAGACATTTTGGTTAATATTGACATGATAGCATCAAACAGTTGCTGCAGATTTGTCGGCTGCACGTCCATGATGCAAATCTCCCGTTCCACCACATCCCAAAGGTGATCTATGGGATTGAGATCTGGTGACTGTGGAGGCCATTGGAGTACAGTAAACTAATTGTCATGTTCAAGAAACTAGTTTGAGATGATTTGAGCTTTGTGACATGGTGCATTATCCTTCTGGAAGTAGCCATCAGAAGATGGGTACACTGTAGTCATAAAGGAATGGACATGGTCAGCAACAACTCTCAGGTAGTCCATGGCATTAAAACAATGCTCATTTTGTACTAAGGGGCCCAAAGTGTGCCAATAAAATATCACCCACACCATTACACCACCACCACCAGCCTGAACCATTGATACAAGGCAGGATAGATCCATGTGTTCATGTTGCTTACGCCAATATTTTTTTTTTTATTTGCTGTAACAACACCATCCCTTTTTATTTTATTTTTATTTTTTTATTTTTCATAAGTTTTATTGATATAAATAGGATTACAACAACTTGTAATGACATGTCATAAACACAAATTCTAATGTATACATAACCACAGGATCATATAATTAGTGAGATTAAGTTCTATGTCAGTCGCTGAGTAACAAAGTCCAATGGGATTAATTTTTGAAGAGTGATGATCCTGAGACAACAAAAAATCAAGGTTGGTCTAAAAGGTCCTCAAGGATAATAGCAAGTAGTTCCTAAAGATCATATATTACAATAATCAATAGATTATGAATATAAAAAATTGCATACAATGACACCAAGTACAAACATTCAAACATCGATTATCCTTTTTTTTATTTTTTTTTATTTTAAGGCTTTATTATTAATTCTCGTTCACATCTGAACAACACAAAATAAAATATATGTGGTTACATTTCGTTAATATTGTTTAACATTTGTATTATATTCTGTTTATAACCAGGTCTGTCTTATATTCCCCTCCGTGCAAGTTCGTTAGTGTTCCATTGCTTCGTTAAGTAAGGTGTCACGTTTGTGTTTTTGGTCTTAAAACTTTGCCTAAACAATTAAACTTTAAAAATAAAGAAAAGAAAATATAAAGAAAAAAGAAAGGAGTCCCCTCCTAATGAGGAAACTTTGTCTGCCATGCTCCCCTAGACAGTTGGGACAACAAATCCCTTGCAGTTATCTTTATTTAAGATTTTTATAATTACGAATCACTCTCTCTCTTTGCTACCAGGTACTGGTGGGAACGCGATAGGATACAAAAGGGGTGTGTTATCTTGTGTCTCCTATTCCATCGTTCATACAAGATGTTAGATGCTAACTCTGTCATTTTTGTGTTTGTTCAAATGTGTTCAGCCTGTATTTGTATTATGTCCTACCAGCATCTCATCCCACAGAAACTTCACTTCTGCCAGGAAGTTTTGTTTGTTTCTTCTTAAATAGCCATATTCTTCCAATACCAGTATGTCAGTCACTCTCTCTATCCAGGCGGAAACTGTTGGGGGAATCTGTTTCTTCCAGTTCAAAGCAATTAAAGCCTTTGCACCTGTCAATCCTAGGTGTAGTAAGGTACGTCTGAGTGTACATGTGATACTGGCTGTGCCATTTAATAGGGCCAGATTGGGTGTTAGTGTGAAGTCGTTTGTTAGTACCTGCTGATAATGTCTTTCTATTTCTGACCAGAATTTTTTAAGTTTCTTGCAATTCCACCACATGTGAAGATAGCTTCCTCGCCCCTCACATCCCCTCCAACATCTGTCATTAGCATTTGGGTAAAAAGAGTGTGACCTGGAGGGGGTAAGATACCATCTCATAATAACCTTGAAATTTAGCTCTAATAACTGAGGGGATATTGAGATTTTCCTGGTGCTCTTAAATATTCTCGCCCAGTCTTCCCCTGTCATATTGTGTTCTAACTCTTCCTGCCACTTAGAGGTGTATGTTGGCAGAGTCAAAGCATGTTCTGTAAAAGCCTTCTTGAGATAGAGAGTGTGTGTCTAATCTCCTCTGTGTCAGAGCATAACGTTTCGCAAGCTGTTAATTCTCTTAGGAACTCTTGTTTATGCGGGGATGTATGTATAAAATGCGCTAATTGCGAATATTTCAACCACATGGAGTATCTGCCCTCCGCAACTGTTGTCAGATTTTCTCTGTTATCTAATTTCCCATTTTGTATAAACTTCTTCAATGGCGTTGAATATCCCCACTCTAATAACCTTTGCCTACCTTGTCCAGACCTCCTACTAGTTCTGCATTTAGTGGTATAGGGAATAAGGGGGAACGTATCCCCGAGATATATTTCCTTCGTGTGAGTATGCTATCCCAAGTGTCAAAGGTGTGCTTATGTATGATTAAATCTGTGCATTGGGGGGTCTTAACTCTTTTGGGACCCAGCAAAGCGCCCCCACCTCCGGAACCCTCAGGATGTGGGAATCTATTGCAACCCAAGCCTTTGTTTCCCTAGATCTGTGCCAATCTAAGATCCTCTGCAAGATAACCGCATCATGATAGTCCGCTATATGAGGCAACCCTAACCCCCCATGTTCTGGTCTCCTGTACATATTTCCTTTATTGATTTTAGGCTTACTCTTGTTCCAGACAAAAGAGTTGATGTGTTTTTGCAGCTGGGGTATGTACCATTTAGGGATAGGAATAGGGAGAGCCTGAATGAGATATAAGATTATGGATAACGTTGTCATTTTGATACTTTGTATGAACCCCCCAAGTGATTGCTTTTGCAGCCCATGTGTATAGATTTCTTTGAATGTTGCGCAACAGAGTGAGGTAATTGTCATCAAACAGTTGTGACATGGTGGAGGAGAGTTGAATTCCTAGGTATTTAAGGGCTTTCTTTTGTATTTTTAAGGGACAAGTATTTGTTATAGATTGAAATTCTTGTGGCGCCAGGGACACATTCATAATCTCCGATTTCTGAGTGTTAACTAAAAACCATGAAAACTTTCCAAAGTTATCTATTTCTCTTAATGTTTCTGGCACAGAGTGTTGAGGTTCTGTAAGGGTGAATAACACGTTGTCAGCATATAGCGTAATTTTAAAATTGTGTGGGCCTATATTGATACCATCAATCCCCTTATTTTGTGTATAATGTGTGCCGCCAACACCTCCATGGAGAGGATAAACAAGATTGGGGACAGGGGACACCCCTGTCTTGTTCCATTTTGAATGTTAAAGGGGACGGACAGCATACCATTTGCTTTTACTTTGGCATTGGGTTGTGTATATAGTTGAAATATGCGTGTAATCATCTTCGATCCAAATCCCATCGCCGCCAACATCTCTTTTTGAAATGCCCAATTGATTCAATCTAATCCTTTTTCTGCATCTGTGGCCATTAGTACAGTAGGGATCTTGTTAAATTTAGCATATGTGGTGAGTGTTAACGCTCTAATGATGTTGTCCCTAGCCTCCCTTCCCGGGACGAATCCCACTTGGTCTGAGTGAATGAGATGATATAGAATTTTATTAATCCGATTAGCTAAAATTTTACCCAGTATCTTAATATCTGAATTAAAAAGAGATATAGGTCTATAGCTGCTTGTTTCAATCAATGGTTTGTTGGGCTTGGGGATGACAGAGATATGGGCTGACAACATTTCACGTGAGAGCTGTTGATTGTCATCTAATGCTTGGAACAGTTTTAATAAGTGAGGGACTAAAATGTGTTTGAATGTTTTATAGTAGGAATTTGTGAAACCGTCTGGTCCAGGGCTTTTGCCAGACGTTAAGGACTTAATTGCTGCCAAAATTTCTGCTATAGTTATAGGGGATTTTAACTCCTTTTTTTGGCACTCGATATCTGAGGTAAATTTGCCTGTTTTATGTATTCTTTCATATGTTCCTGTTGTTTGGTGGAGTTATTGGAATCTAAATTATAAGGCACTGTATAATATGAGCCAAAATGGTTGGCTATTTGTTTGCTATCTAGAATTTATTTTCCTTCCGCCGTTACTAATTTATGTATTTGCGACCTTGCCTTTTGAGTCTTTAAAGTGACCCTGCCCTATTCCCCTCATAGAAATACATCTTTATAATTCCTAAGGCTTTCCTCTGTGCTTCTTTCGTCAAGATAGCATTTAATTATTTTCTGGTTTCTGTTAGGTGTTTCAGTGATGTTAAGTCATTTGGGTTGTTTTTATGTGTTATTTCTAACTGACTCATCTTTTTCGTTAAAGCGTCTATGGTGTTATTATAGGTTCTTCGCCTGAATGCTGAGTGTCTTATACATTCCCCTCGTAGCACCGCCTTGTTTGCTTCCCATAGGGTAGCAGGGGTTATGTCTTGTGATACGTTAATATTAAAATATTCTTTTAGAGATTTGGTCAAAGCTTTTAATGTGTCTGGATGTTTCAATAAAGAGTCATCCATCCTCCATATAAACGGGGTGATTGGATCATTTGGCCAATGGAGGGTTGCAAGATCAGCTGAATGATCCGACCAGGGAGTCGGTTGTATATCTGAGTCGTTGCAAAAGATTTTGGAAGAACACACAAGCGCCAAAGAGGCTAATACCCACAAAAAATGGATACAATCCAATATAATAATAAAAAAAAAATATTTATGTATTTATAAAAACAAATTTAAAAAGAAACAGAGTTTTCTTTAAAAAACAATTGATCTTAATGCCCAAATAGAGACACTTTAAACAAAATCTGGTTGGCCAACCTTAATGTTAAAATCTATCAATAGTATCAATCGTACCTATCTAAAACATTAGATTTTGACTATGAAGCTAATGAGAAAAACCCTAATAGTGAGGCTTATATCAGTCACAAATGGAGGAGAGATATAACTTATAAAAAATCGGATATACAGGTTTTAACGGTTAATCCCCCAAGGAAGAAAGAGAAAAAACCAATACCTATAAATCTAATGTAAAACCACTAAAATAAGAAGGACCCATAGTATACTATCAGAAATAGATGAGAATGGAAGAGAGTTCAAATAGAAGGAATCTACACAACCATAGTAGTAATAAACAAGATACTCATAATTCTAATTACTATCATAATAACGCTCAAGAGGGATTCAGAGATAATAGACTGAATTTAAGACCAGAATGGCAAACGGTCAACTATAAGAATAATTATTATAGAAGAAGGGACTCTGATCAGACTAGGAATCATGAACATTTTAATTCGTCAAGGAATAACTCCTACCAACATTATAATTATAAAAACAGTAATGGCTCTTATAAATCTGGTAATGTTAGGAGAGAGGAAAGGGATAATTAAGATGAATGGAGAACACATACATTTAACAGATTTGGACCACTAGAAAACCAAATAGAAAATAAGAAACTCCAGAACTCGGCAGAAAACTTAGTAGAACGTACTGAACAACATTTTTTAGGGGTAGGCCAACACTATCAGAGCAATCGAAGAAAAAGAAACCTCTCAGAAGAAGAGGCAAACGAGGACGAGGGCTACAGAGAAAAATTATAAGGAACACACAGACACATACAAAAAGTGAAAAGAATGAGATAGCACAAAATGGAATATTTAACTTAAGTAAGATTAAGTTGGAAACTAAACATATAGAAATTTTGAACAAAGGGCTATCATTCGCACCTACAAGAAAATTGAATAAATTTGATTAATTCATTGATGCCAGTAAATTCATTCGTAATCTAACACTCAAAAAATATTTTCTAAAGACACCATATGTAAGAAGCCTAAATTTAACACTTCCAAAAAATGAACCATGTACTTCTAGTACTAGTGAGCATATACACTCAGGATTTAAAAGAAAATCAAATTTCTACCCGAAACAGGAAAAGGGTATATATATAGAAGCGTTTGAAAAATTGGTATTAGAAGATATAAGTAACATTAAACAGAACAAAAAAATGAAACATAATATCACGCTAAAGCAAAAAACACTGATTAAGGAACTAGAACAAAATAAAGAGATTGTGATAAAGCCAGCTGACAAAGGTGGGGGAATTGTGATCCTAGACAGAGAAATGTATAGAGATATGGGGGATGAACTAATTAAGGATGTAAATACGTGTAAAAAAATTGAGATGTAATCCAACTGGAATATATAAAATGTTTCTGAAACATCACCTTGATAAAGCTTTAGATGTAGGCATCATAAATGATAAAGAATATGAATTTCTACTCCCTCAATATCCAATAATGCCAGTACTATATGCTTTACCAAAAATCCACAAATCTGTCTCCAAACCACCTGGGAGACCGATTATTGCGGGGATTGATTCACTCACAGCGAATATGTCAGCTTATATTGACAAGTACCTGCAAAAATATGTTATCTTGCTAGATTCATTAGAAGAATTTAAATGGACAAATGAATATAGTTTAGTGACGTGCAACGTACAATCGCTATACACATCAATCAGACATGATGATGGACTACAATCCATAGAAAGTTTTCTGAAAAATGACCCTGAAATTAAGAAAGAACAAAGAGAATTTCTTCTTGATAGTATAAGGTTTATTTTTACCCACAATTTTTTTCTATATGAAGATAATTACTATGAACAGATTTGGAGCACAGCTATGGGCACAAAGTTTGCCCCTAGCTACGCAAATCTGTTCATGAGCTACTGGGAAACACAGTTCCTCAATCAAAGTCCATATACAAATAACATTATCGTCTATAAGAGATTTATAGATGATTTGTTTTTCATTTGGAAGGGTAGTATTGAAGATTTACAAGGGTGTCTTGATAGCATGAACATTAATGATCAAAACTTAAAATTTACAGCGGACATTAGTAAAGAGAAAGTACATTACTTAGATCTTGAAATAAGCATACAACATAATGCAGTAACAACAAAAACATTTTTTAAAGAAGTAGATGCCAATAATTTTATTCATGAAACCAGTTGTCACCTACAAAGATGGAAAGGTAACATCCCAAAGGGTCAATTCCTGCGATTAAAAAGAAACTGTAAAGAAGCAGATGACTATGAGACCCAGTCTATTATTCTAAAGAATAAATTTATTGATAGAGGATACTCTGAGGAAACAATAGAAATGGAGAGAGTTAAGATTAAAGAATTAGATAGAAAAGATATATTGCAATATAAATCTAAAAAAACTGTACCAGCTAATCTATGTAATGAAGAAATATTCTTGCCCTTTATAACTGAATATAGTGAGGATAGGCTAAAACTGGAAAAAATAATAAGATCTCATTGGAAAATTTTAAAATCAGATCCCCATTTAGGGGGAAAAATTCCAAATAATCCAAAATTTGTATATAGAAAGACCAAAAATTTAAAAAGCAAGCTCTCACCCACTTACAAACAAAATAATTGCAACACAACCAGAGGTGTGTTAGGGGACAAATTGCAAGGTTTTTACCCTTTTATATCCTGTAAGGCATGTAAACATGCAAATAAAACAAAAACCTTTACATCCACCAACACAAAAAGAGAATATAAAATTAAGTAGACAATTAGATGTATGGATATAAATGTTATCTATCTAATAACCTGCGAAAAATGTGGAAAACAATATATAGGCGAGACAGAAAGAACAATAAGAGAAAGAATAAGAGAGCATTTGAACTCTATAGAAAACTCTGAAAAAGAACGGAATAAAGATCTCCCGGTAGCAAAACATTTTAGAACGTGCTGTAATAACAATCTAAAATATTTTAATTTCACAGCAATAACCAAACTAAATGAGAAAAAGAGAGGGGGTAACCAACCACATGCACTCTTACAAAAAGAGGCAAAGTGGATTTTTGAACTTCAAACTTTGAAACCAAAAGGGTTGTATCAGGATTTTAGTCTAAATTGTTTCTTAAACACATAATCCTTACTTGGATCCATTCGGTAACCCTAGAATATGGCACAAAATTACCTCTAGCTTAATAATAAGGCCAATTCAAATCGTTATGATGAAGATAAAATAAAATATACATCAGTTTTGAAATTGAAAGATCTGTCATCAATTTAAATGACATTCCTCCGTTTAGATAGTGGCTTTCTCATAAAACTAACTCACTATTGATTTTACTATAACTATTTATTCTATTCCAACTTATAGAAATAAAGTGAACCATGTCCTATGTTTAAATAAAAAGAACAATTTATAGCCTGTTTATAGATGTATAAATACCCATATACAATAAGGTTTTTTGAATAAAATTGATCAAAATGCCCAAAGTGACAGATTCTTATTATATAGGATCATGAAACGTATAAAAGAAGATACAATGTCAGATATTTTGGGATTTTATTTACCAAATATTTAATCAAATTAACTTTATAATAATCAATAAAAATTGCTCTGAAAGCAAAAGGTAAAAGATACAGCGAGCGAATAGGAGGCCAGAGAGGGCTATTTAAACTCAACATTGAGTATGGAGACATAGCTTGACAAAGGCTGAAGTGATTCAGCGGAAACGCGTTGCTAAATCTCCATACCGTAAGGACCAAACTACCTGAAGTGAACAACAGAGCCGTCACTCACCGCCTAAGAAGAAAGTCCCCTAACAGTGATCCAATCAGAGCCCCTTCCGGAGAAGGCGAGGACTCTGAAACACACAGCGGGAGAATGCTGAAAGGAACAGAACGGCTCCAGAATCGGCAAGGAAAAGCTTCACTCTACAGGATTTTATACTACACTACGAGCTCCATAAGGTAACCGCTAAACAAGTGCACTTGTTAAGGAACTCTAGCTACCTTTTTAGAATGTTTTAAAACCGGTTCAAGAGGAAATAACCGCTACAGTTCAAAAGGGACTCACTTGGGAATTTGCCTTCAGTGTGCCAAAAAATTGGATTATTGCTGAATAATTGTGATTTCCCTATTTACTTTCTAGCCAATACTGATACTATGTGGTAATTTGTTACTCTGCTTAAGCTATAAAGAATACATTGCATATATTGGAAACTAATGTTTTAGATAGGTACGATTGATACTATTAATACATTGCAGATATTGGAAACTAACGTTTTAGATAGGTACGATTGATACTATTGATAGATTTTAACATTAAGGTTGGCCAACCAGATTTTGTTTAAACTGTCTCTATTTGGGCAATAAGATCAATTGTTTTTTAAAGAAAACTCTGTTTCTTTTTAAATTTATTTTTAAATACATAAATAAAAAATTAAAAAAATCATTATATTGGATTGTATCCATTTTTTGTGGGTATTAGCCTCTTTGGCGCTTGTGTGTTCTTCCAAAATCTTTTGCATCTAGATAAATTTTGGGGATTTTTTGAGGAAGACCCCTAGAACTCACTAGCTTATATACCCCTAGTTTTCGCAGTCTATAAAAATCTACTTGTCACATATCTGAGTCGTTGACCATAGATAAGTGATTCATATCTACCATTATATAATCAATTTGTGTGTATATGCACCATGGGTGTGAGAAGAAGGTGTAATTTCTTTGATTTAGATGCTGTATGCGCCATATGTCAAGCATACCCAGCTGCATCAGACAGTTGTATACCGCATTTGGTGGTCTTGTACCTGGTGAGGCACTACCCGTAGAAGAGTCCACAGATGAGTCTAGTACCACATTTAAGTCATCTCCCAATATTAGGGTCCCTTGTTTGTGTTCTATTACTAGTTTCGCTAATTGTTGGTAAAATTTATGCCTACCACTGTTCGGGGCATATACGTTGACTAGGGTCACCGGCCTATGAAACAGCACTTCTATGAGGATCAATATTCGCCCTTCCTTATCTGTCACCATGTTTTGCAAACTGAAATGTATATTACGATGAAAAAGAATTCCCACTCCGTTCCTTTTTGCTGAGGTGTGTGAGTTAAAATATCCTGTTGGGTGGTCCCTGGATTTAAATGTTGGTGTTGCTGAAGCTAAAAAATGAGTTTCTTGTATGAATATGATAGAGTCTTTATGTTTATTGAAGGTCCTAAGGGCTATTGAGCGTTTAGTAAGTGAATTTAGTCCCTTTGTATTTTGTGTGATTATTGTTATTAATGGGTTAGCCATATTTAAATGCTGGATTTCGATTGAGTACTTGTTTAAAGATATTTTGTCTTACCCTGAGACGATTAGGTGGGAGAAGCACCAGACCTGTTTGGAGCAGTAGGATGAGAGAGAGTAAACGACCAACTTCTTGGTTTTCCACTTGAGATGAAGGCAAATATTGTCCTGGAGAGTCATGGCAGACAAACTTAAAAAGAAAAAATACAAAAACATTAACATTTGTGAAAACATAAGTAAACATGTTTAACAGTATACTAACAAACAGAACTGGTTCCCTATCTTGTTCCCCTAGCGTGTGACCACCGTTTCCCAGGAATGTTGAAGGGTGAGGTAGAGCCTCTTTATAGGGAAATTGTGTGGTGGGCAGTGGGAGGGAGAGGAAGGGAATAGTGGGTATAAGAAGGGGGGAAGGCAACAAATTTGCCAGTAATCTTCTACACAGTCAGTCCTCCGGGGGAGATAGAAGAGGACTTTACAGATAGTTATGGTATTTAGAGTTTACTTCTATGTCTAACTAGGCTAGACCATACTATACCACTTATGAGTGTCCATTAATTATCATCTTCTAAAGTCTAGAGCTTCTCAGGTGGTCTCAGCTTCTGTATTCTCTTCAAGACGACCCGCCACTGGATCATTCTTTCTTTTCTTGGACACCGTCACCCATTTTAGATGTTGGGGGTGAGGAGTGAGAGTTGCTCCATTTACTTCTTTGTTTTTCTGCAGTTTTGGTAGTGAGGGTTGAGGAATTTCAAGATGTTTGCAGAATTGCTCAATATCTTCAGGGTCTTTATACACATATGTGTTATCATCCTTAACCACTTTTATAGAAAAAGGGAAACCCCATCTGTAGGGAATTCCTAGCTCAGACAGATGTAGAGTGAGGTATCGTGCCTCTTTGCATTTCGCTAGTGTCATTGGGCTGAGGTCTGCATATATTTGGAGATGGTCCTCGCCAAAGGCTATGGGAGATCTCTTCCTTGCCGCTTGTAATATCCTTTCTTTATCTTGGAACCTGTGACAACAGAGGATAATGTCCCGTGGTGGTGCTGTGTCTGGAGGTCCGCCCTTAGTGCTCTATGGACTCTGTCTATAATAATATTGTCATTATTTGATGGTTCCAACAAGAATCTGAATAAATTCTGCACATATGAATGTAATTGTGCAGGGAGATTTTTTTCTGATACCCCTCTAATCCGAAGGTTCTGGCGCCTGTTGTCTAAGTCTTCCAACTGTGTCTGTAATTGCACTATGGTGGAGTTTTGTTGTAATTCTAGGGTCATGGTATCTGTTGTCATGGTAGCTTCCTCTGTTTCTTTTTCAAGTTGTTGTACTCTGTTACCTAGGGAATTTATTTCTCGCTTGACCTCTGTTAATCCATCTTTGATGGCTTTATTAACCTGTAGCATGAAAGCAGCCAAGTCTTGTTTAGTAGGGAGAGAGCTGAGGTCAGCCCTTGCTCTAGGTATATTGGCCACTTCTAGTTGTTGTGAGCTCTGTTGTGAGTCTTCCATAGTGCTTGTTTGGTGTGACTCCATTTCTCCCATTGTGTCAGCCAATTTAAAAAAAGAATTAAGTTTCCCGGCTCCTGGGGTTGCTGGTTTTTGTTTATCTGTTTTGTTTTTATTTCTAGCAGCCATGATAGCGTAACTGCAGCTATTTTAAGCTGGTAAATATGGTGTTCCCTCTTAGCTTTTTCTGTTGCCTTATCTAGCTGATTTTGCTTTTAGTTAAAGTTCTTGGTGTTTTGTTATGTCTGTAACGGTTTTCTTTTGCTTTAAATTTAAATATAAACTAAGGAAGGGGCTTTACTAGCGATATCCCTGATCCTCCTGAGGGTCGTATATATGTATTGTACCTTTCAATGCTGCTTTGTTGTAGCTGTTGTCTTTGTGATCTCCAAGAGCCTGTCTTTGCCGGTCAGGATCTAAGAGCCTTGATGTTTGCTTGCCTCACCTTGCCTGGAAGACACGGTTAGTTGTTGTGAATGTCCAGCTCAGCACTGTGCGTTGTCCTCTTGCTGCGGTGCTGTATGAACTTTAGGGCAGTTTCTCGGCTCTTACTTGCTGCCGCTGAAGGAAAGTCTCCTCTGTTTAGAGTTTCCCACTTGCGTGCTAGGTATATGTGCTGCACCTCTCGGGGCCTCTCCGCCGTGACTGATGCCTTTGTAGTCGCCGGGGGCCTTTATCTGCACATTCAGGATCAAATGGCTGTGGTTTTAATTTGCTGTCCCTTGTCTGTAGAACACAGCTAGGTATTACAGAAGTCCGGTTCAACGCTTTGTGCAGTCCACTTACTGCGGTGTCGTGCGAGCTTTAGGGCGGTGTCGTGGCTCTCGCTTAGGCCTCACTTATTGCCGCTCTAAGGAAAGTCTCCTTTTCTTGTTATAGCCAGCTTTCGTACCTCTCCTGCGTGTTAGGTATTGTTTTTATGCCCCTTGAACATTTAATGATAAGTTATCCCCCGGATAGGGCCCCCATCTATCCGATCACTGCTGGAGCTCTAGTTGTTTGCGATCATGTTCTTCTCTGGTCGGCTTCGCCCCAGCGCGATTATCCTTTAATGGAGGATACTAGACTTGTAGCTTTGTACCCAGGTGTGGTAAGGGGGAGCGGGGACTCATGGGGAGGAAAGGAAAGGATTTCAGTGGGTAAGAAAGGATAGATGAAATGTCAGTGATTCGGTGTGAGTGAGGTGGGAAAAAAGAGAAAATCTAATGCCCAGATCTCAATAATGAGAAAGGATAGGGAACTAGGTGGTATCAGCTCTGTCTCTATAGTAAAACCAGGGTTCCCAGATATTCCAAAACAGATCCTCCTTGTTCAGAATAATATAGAAACTTCTTTACATCTTGGCAAAGTATTTTATTGTCTTAAATACAGCTGAGATTTCCAGGGGTGTAGGCTGCCTTCAAGATCTTGCTATGCAAAGTTTCATAGCAGCTAGGACAAAGATGACCAGTTTAGATAGAGATTTTGGTGTTTTAGATGGGAAAATATGAAACAGAGCTATTTCCGGTCTCCATAGTAGAGTAGATCCCATCTCTTCACAAATGTGGAACATCTGTCTTCAACCTAAACCAAGTACTGGGCAGCTCCACCATATGTGGAGGTCAGAACCTCTCTCTTCGCAGTTTCGCCAGCATAAAGGGGATTTGTTTGGGAACATCTGTGATAATATAGCTGGAGTATAATACCATTGTAGTAGAATTTTCATGTAAGATTCAATGGAATTTGCACAGTGTAGAGTTTTTTAAGTGGTATGGCTCGTTGAATGTCTTTATCTATAATAGAAGTTGTCATGTCATATTCCCAAGCCCTTATCTGCCAGATTCTGTCTGTGTTGTTGGATGTTAGAATCATAGAATAGTGCCATGAGAGGGTTTTTGGAAATTTAGTTTGGGATCTCCATATTTTTTTCCCAATTGGTTAGTGGATGCAAATTTGATTTGGGGAATCCCCAGGAAAGCAGTAGTTTGTACAATCTGGTGTATTCAAATGGAAACCATGGAGATGGGTTAGGCAAGGGAGGATTGAAGTTTCCTGGTGAGGGCAGGGTGTCAGATGTGTATAGCTTGGAAATTATTTTTATGTCTCACATTTTCCACTGGGCACTATGTGTATCTTACCCGACCCTGTAACGGGGACGGGTAAGCACTATCTCTGATAGATATCTAAGAGATTGCTAGATTTTCGAGTATTATTTCATTTGTAATCCCCATTTCTTTTAAATACTAGACCAAAATCCACGATAGATCACTCAAGTCTATCCCTGACGGTAAGTTTGCTTCCTCTATACAGGGAGTGCAGAATTATTAGGCAAGTTGTATTTTTGAGGATTAATTTTATTATTGAACAACAACCATGTTCTCAATGAACCCAAAAAACTCATTAATATCAAAGCTGAATAGTTTTGGAAGTAGTTTTTAGTTTGTTTTTAGTTATAGCTATTTTAGGGGGATATCTGTGTGTGCAGGTGACTATTACTGTGCATAATTATTAGGCAACTTAACAAAAAACAAATATATCCCCTTTTCAATTATTTATTTTTACCAGTGAAACCAATATAACATCTCAACATTCACAAATATACATTTCTGACATTCAAAAACAAAACAAAAATAAAACAGTGACCAATATAGCCACCTTTCTTTGCAAGGACACTCAAAAGCCTGCCATCCATGGATTCTGTCAGTGTTTTGATCTGTTCACCATCAACATTGCGTGCAGCAGCAACCACAGCCTCCCAGACACTGTTCAGAGAGGTGTACTGTTTTCCCTCCTTGTAAATCTCACATTTGATGATGGACCACAGGTTCTCAATGGGGTTCAGATCAGGTGAACAAGGAGGCCATGTCATTAGATTTTCTTCTTTTATACCCTTTCTTGCCAGCCACGCTGTGGAGTACTTGGACGCGTGTGATGGAGCATTTTCCTGCATGAAAATCATGTTTTTCTTGAAGGATGCAGACTTCTTCCTGTACCACTGCTTGAAGAAGGTGTCTTCCAGAAACTGGCAGTAGGACTGGGAGTTGAGCTTGACTCCATCCTCAACCGAAAAGGCGCCACAAGCTCATCTTTGATGATGCCAGCCCAAACCAGTACTCCACCTCCACCTTGCTGGCGTCTGAGTCTGACTGGAGCTCTCTGCCCTTTACCAACCCAGCCACGGGCCCATCCATCTGGCCCATCAAGACTCACTCTCATTTCATCAGTCCATAAAACCTTAGAAAAATCAGTCTTGAGATATTTCTTGGCCCAGTCTTGACGTTTCAGCTTGTGTGTTTTGTTCAGTGGTGGTCGTTTTCAGCCTTTCTTACCTTGGCCATGTCTCTGAGTATTGCACACCTTGTGCTTTTGGGCACTCCAATGATGTTGCAGCTCTGAAATATGGCCAAACTGGTGGCAAGTGGCATCTTGGCAGCTGCACGCTTGACTTTTCTCAGTTCATGGGCAGTTATTTTGCGCCTTGGTTTTTCCACACGCTTCTTGCGACCCTGTTGACTATTTTGAATGAAACGCTTGATTGTTCGATGATCACGCTTCAGAAGCTTTGCAATTTTAAGAGTGCTGCATCCCTCTGCAAGATATGTCACTATTTTTGACTTTTCTGAGCCTGTCAAGTCCTTCTTTTGACCCATTTTGCCAAAGGAAAGGAAGTTGCCTAATAATTATGCATACCTGATATAGGGTGTTGATGTCATTAGACCACACCCCTTCTCATTACAGAGATGCACATCACCTAATATGCTTAATTGGTAGTAGGCTTTCGAGCCTATACAGCTTGGAGTAAGACAACATGCATAAAGAGGATGATGTGGTCAAAATACTCATTTGCCTAATAATTCTGCACACAGTGTACCTTTTTACATCTTTGCCATTCACCTTTGTCTGACCATGCAAAAATGTGTGTCAAGCGGGGGGCCTTGTAGTAGTGAAATATATTAGGCATGGCAATCCCACCTTGGTTAAACCGTTTTTGTAGGATTTTCCCTGCTATTCTCGGTCTTGATGACCCCCAAATGTACTTCTGGAATAAAGATTGAAACTTGTTTAACAGTACCTTGAGGAGATTAAGAGGTAAGCATCTAAAATAGTACAGGATTTTGGGGAGGATGGACATTTTTAACGAAGCCACTAAGCCTAGCCACGAGATCTCTCTAAACTTCCAGAATACTAAGAGAGTTGTAATTTCCTGAAGGATGCGATTGTAGTTTTTGTCTTTCACTAATTTAAGGTCCGGACCCAGATGCAATCCCAAGTGTCTCACTGTATCTGTAGACCAGTGGAAGTCATATGTTGCTTGTAAAATCTCTAATTCAAATTTAGGAATATGAATGTGTAAAGCTTCTGTTTTGGTTATATTGTTTTTTATAGTAGCTACACTTGTTAAAGCATTTTAAAGGGATATGAAACCCAAAGATTTTCTTTCGTTATTTAGATAAAGCATGCAATTGTAAATATTTTTCCAATTTACTTCTATTATCAAATTTGCTTTATTCACTATGGCCTAGATTTAGAGTTTGGCGGTAGCCGTGAAAACCAGCGTTAGAGGCTCCTAACGCTGGATTTATGCTACCGCCGGTATTTGGAGTCAGTCAGGAAAGGGTCTAACGCTCACTTTTCAGCCGCGACTTTTCCATACAGCAGATCCCCTTACGTCAATTGCGTATCCTATCTTTTCAATGGGATCTTTCTAACTCCGGTATTTAGAGTCGTGTCTGAAGTGAGCATTAGAAATCTAACGACAAAACTCCAGCCGCAGAAAAAAGTCAGTAGTTAAGAGCTTTCTGGGCTAACGCCGGTTTATAAAGCTCTTAACTACTGTGCTCTAAAGTACACTAACACCCATAAACTACCTATGTACCCCTAAACCGAGGTCCCCCCACATCGCCGCCACTCAATTACATTTTTTTAACCCCTAATCTGCCGACCGCCACCTACGTTATCCTTATGTACCCCTGCTGCCCCGAACACAGCCGACCCCTATATTATATTTATTAACCCCAAATCTGCCCCCCACAATGTCGCCTCCACCTGCCTACACTTATTAACCCCTAATCTGCCGAGCGGACCGCACCGCTATTATAATAAAGTTATTAACTCCTAATCCGCCTCACTAACCCTATAATAAATAGTATTAACCCCTAATCTGCCCTCCCTAACATCGCCGACACCTAACTTCAAATATTAACCCCTAATCTGCCGACTGGAGCTCACCGCTATTCTAATAAATGTATTAACCCCTAAAGCTAAGTCTAACCCTAACACTAACACCCCCCTAAGTTAAATATAATTTAAATCTAACGAAATTAATTAACTCTTATTAAATAAATTATTCCTATTTAAAGCTAATTACTTACCTGTAAAATAAATCCTAATATAGCTACAATATAAATTATATTTATATTATAGCTATTTTAGGATTTATATTTATTTTACAGGTAACTTTGTATTTATTTTAACAATAGCTAAAATAGTTAAAATAATTACAAAATTACCTGTAAAATAAATCCTAACCTAAGTTACAATTAAACCTAACACTACACTATCAATAAATTAATTAAATAAAATACCTACAATTACCTACAATTAAACCTAACACTACACTATCAATAAATTAATTCAATACAATATCTACAAATAAATACAATGAAATAAACTAACTAAAGTACAAAAAATAAAAAAGAACTAAGTTACAAAAAATAAAAAAATATTTACAAACATCAGAAAAATATTACAACAATTTTAAACTAATTACACCTACTCTAAGCCCCCTAATAAAATAACAAAGACCCCCAAAATAAAAAAATGCCCTACCCTATTCTAAATTACTAAAGTTCAAAGCTCTTTTACCTTACCAGCCCTGAACAGGGCCCTTTGCGGGGCATGCCACAAAGAATTCAGCTCTTTTGCCTGTAAAAAAAACACATACAATACCCCCCCTAACATTACAACCCACCACCCACCTAATCTAACCCAAACCCCCCTTAAATAAACCTAACACTAAGCCCCTGAAGATCTTCCTACCTTATCTTCACCATACCAGGTTCACCGATCGATCCAGAAGAGCTCCTCCGATGTCCTGATCCAAGCCCAAGCGGGGGGCTGAAGATGTCCATTATCCGGCTGAAGTCATCATCCAAGCGGGAGCTGAAGAGGTCCATGATCCGGCTAAAGTCATCATCCAAGCGGGAGCTGAAGAGGTCCATGATCCGGCTGAAGTCTTCTATCAACGGCATCTTCAATCTTCTTTCTTCCGGATCCATCTTGCAGACCTCCGACGCGGAACATCCTGCTGGCCCGACGGACTACCGACGAATGAAGGCTCCTTTAAGGGACGTCATCCAAGATGGCATCCCTCGAATTCCGATTGGCTGATAGGATTCTATCAGCCAATCCGAATTAAGGTAGGAAAATTCTGATTGGCTGATGGAATCAGCCAATCAGAATCAAGTTCAATCCGATTGGCCGATCCGATCAGCCAATCAGATTGAGCTCGCATTCTATTGGCTGATCGGAACAGCCAATAGAATGCGATGCTCTATCTAAATCATGAAAGAACATTTTTGGGTTTCATGTCCCTGCTGGTAGTGAGCCTATTGGATTGGATAAAAAAAGTGTTACGTCGTCAGCAAAGAGAGCAATCTTTTCTCCTTCCCTGCTCATCGGCACCCCTTGGACTTGTGGCGTAGTACGGATAGCGTGGGCCAAAGGTTCGATGACTAAGGTGAAAATCAGGGGTGACAAGAGACATCCCTGCTGTGTGCCATTGGTTATGGGGAATTCAGATGAGGTGAATCCTAATCCTTTCACCCTAGTCATTGGAGTTGAGTATAACGCCTGAATAACTATGATTGTTTCACCCGGGAATCCAAATTGTTCTAGCACCTTCCATAAGTATTCCCATCTGACCCTGTCAAATGCTTTTTCTGCATCTAACGACAGGGCCAGAATGAAATCTTTTAGTCTAGAGGCCTCTGAAAATATATTAAGTACCCTCCTGGTATTATCAGGGCCTTCCCTACCAAATGTAAATCCCACTTCGTCTGGGTGTACCAGATCAGGGAGAAGAAGACGTAGGCAATTAGCCCAAAGTTTGGTATATAGCTTGACATCTAAATTTATCAGCGAGATAGGTCTATAGCTACTACATTGGGTGGGGTCTCTACCTGGTTTCGGTATTGTAAGGATGGAAGCTTGTAAGAATTCTTTTCTAAGCGAACCCTGCTCTCTAGCTTCTGCAAAACATCTCAGAAGAGTCAGACTCAGATGTGTCAGAAAGATCTTGTAAAAGGCTGCAGGATAACCATCTGGGACAGGAGCCTTATTGTTTTGCATGTGTTTTATGGCTGTAGTGAGTTCTGTTAATGTGAAAGGAGTTAATAGCTCTTCTCTAGCTGAGTCGGTAAGAGAGGGAAGTTTCAACTTATCTAGGAATGAGGTAATGGTTTGCATTAACGAGTCTAGCATAGATGACTTAAGGATGTAAAGTTTGGATTAATAATCAGCAAATTATTCACCAATGTCCCTAGGGGAGGTAACTGTGTTTTCTCCTCTATTGATTGCAAGGATTCTGGCAGTCTCTGTTCTCCCCTGTAATTTACGGGCTAATAGGGTGGAAGCCTTGTTTCCCTGATAATACATCAATTGTTTAAACTGGGTATAGGCTTCTTGGACCCTTTCTAACTCTTTTTCAGCAATTTGATTCCTCAAATGTTTAATATCTATCGCTAACTGTGCAGGATGGGAAGATTTATTTAGGGATTCCTTTGTTCTCAAACCAGGATGCCTAGTGGGGCACTTTTTTGGGTTCTTATAGAAGCTTGTTACTGTATACAAATGCCTGTGATAAAGGCCTTAAGAGTGGCCCATAATATCTGGTACAACCCCTGGGGATCCTCATTTATCGAGAGGAACTCTGTGATAGGGTTCTGGAGAAAAGATACAAATTATTGATTATGCCATAGAGTCTAAGGAAAATTGCAAGCAGGTCTAGAGGAAGTAGTCATGTCACTGGTGAAGGAAAAAAATAACATGTCATGGTCAGACCAAGAGCATATGCGTATATGGAAGTTACAAACTTTGTTGAGGGTCCAGGAATTAGTAAAAAGGTAGTGTAACCTGGAGTAGGTATTGTGAGGTCTAGAAAAGAAAGTGTAATCCCTTTCACTAGGATGTACTGCTCTCCAAATATCATATAGATTATATTGTGTTATAAAGGAACGGAATTTGGTTGCTGTATGTATTGTATATGTGTCAATTTCTTTGTTGGTCTGGACTTGTTTATCTATATATATATAGATATTAAAGTCTCCCCCCAGGACAAGTGTTCCAGCTTTATTCGACTCGACCTTGGAGAGAAGGCTTTTCAGGAAGTTGGATTGGGATTGGTTTGGGACATAGGCATTCACAAGTGTGAACAAGAAACCATTTAATTTACACGTTAATATTAGATATCTACCCTGGTCATCTGTTTCATCATACATCTGCTCAAACCCTATTGATCTGTATATTAAGACAGCCACACCTCTCAACTTCTCTTCATAAGATGAATGGAACTGAGCAGGATAATCAGAGGATCTGAATAGGTCTGTGCGAGAAGCAAACCAATGGGTCTCCTGAAGAAAGATAATACGGGCTTTCAGGGATTTCATAAGATTTGTCAGCAGGCTTCTCTTAGTCGGAGAGTTTAAGCCCTTTACATTTAGGGAAGCGAATGTTGGGTTTTCACGGGGTTCAGCCATAGTTTGATGGGGAAAAGAGAGAGGGGGTGAGAAGAGAGTGGGAGATATAAGGTGGAGAAGGTAAGATAGTGGGACTGGCCAAGAAGTGAAGGACTGGGTCGTGAAGGGGAAGAGAGTTATTTACCACACCTGGAAGCGATGGAAGGATCAGGAATTATCCAGCTAGTAGCAGTCCAGGTATCGATGGAGTGAAAATGAATAGACCTTCCTGTGGGTATGGCAAACAGGTAAATAGATAAGCAATCTATCAAGTAAAGTGTGATATTTCCGCTAGTTTACTCTGTGTCTAAGAATGGGTAGTAATAAATTTATTCTAAATCACCAACTTTATTACTTACTAAGTACAGAGATTTTCTTGGTTTCAAATATCATTCAGGGTTATGAGAATATAACCTTATGTGGTAAAGACCTACTTGTGTTTAGTATATTTTAGGAAAGGTGGTGTGGTATTCCACCAGTGGAAGAGGTACAACCCCAATGAAGAGTGACCTCCTTGGTCCCCGTATAAAGGGATATTACAATCAGAATTTATAAGGGGGGGGGGGGAATTTGTTACTAGGTAGGTAACAGAGGTGATATACTAGCACCTTATGGGGGAAGGGGAAATGGAATAGCTAAGTAAATTATACCTTATCCTGATGGCCGGTAGTATTGCAATGGTTGAATTTGCTGCGGCTTTCAGAATTCATAAAACAAATAGGTAGAAGGAGTAGAGTGTACTTGTTAACGACTTCTCCTCTGTACCATTTACATACCTCATTGACTATAAGTATGAGGAGAACTATAACCTTTTCATTTAAATCTACTTAGTAATAAAAGTAACATTACTAAACCAATGAGTGTATTTATTAATATCATCTCCTCTAAACCACTAAAAGGCATCTTTGAGTCTAAGTATGAGGAGGAGTTATAACCTTTTCAATTAAACATTCTAAATAATAAAAGCAACATTACTGAACTAATGAACATAAAACTTTTCGTGAAAAAAATACAATACTAGACCATCCTCATATCGTGTTATAGTGAAAAGCTAGGCAGTGAGATAGAAGACAATACTGTGAGTATGCTTAAGACATGATGTAGTTGTTCGCTTTGGCAGGGGACACCACTCTGGAGCTGCAAGTTGGAGTGTACAGACAGGAGGATCCCTTTGATCTTGGTCTGGCGAAAGAGAAATCTTCCATTATTTGAGAAGGGTTATGCCTTCTTTCGGAGTGATTATAGTGTGGGTGGAACCGTCTCTTGTAACTATCAGTTTAGTGGGATAACCCCATCGATATTGAATGTTTCCTTTTCACAGAGCTTGAGTAATAGAATGGAAAGTCCTCCTTTTTTGGAGGGTATATGTTGAGATATCTGGAAATATTGTCACTTGGAATTTTGGTGGCAGGTTTTGTTTGTTGGCTATTTCGCAAATAATTTTTTCTTTGTGTGTAAAAAAATAGACTCGAGCTAGGATGTCTTTTGGTTTGTCCTGAGAGACATTTCGTGGTCTTGGGACTCGATGTACTCTCTCCAGGATTAGGCCAGGAGGGTCTAACGTAGGTAGTAGGTGTTGAAATAATTCTAGAACAAATTTCTCTAGGTCGGCTTATCCAATTTCTTCAGACACTCCTCTGAATCTCAAATTATTCCGCCTCGACCTATCCTCCATATCAGCTAATTTAAGTTCAAGATCTGATATCTGTGTAGATTAATTTTGTGAATATGAGAGGAGATTTGCATGATCAATAGCTAGATCCTCATGCTTTCGCTCTAGGGTCTAAGTACGTTCACCAAGAGCCACTCTGTCCCTACGGAGTTCGGCTGCAGAGCCCTTTATCTCCTTTCTCAGAGTGTCCTGCAACATAGTTATGCGATGTGTCAAGATGTCTACTATATTAGAAGCCATATTATCAGTTGAGAGATGTTGTGAATCCATACTACTATCTGAGTAGCTCAAATCTTGTGAGGGGTGAGTATATCTAGGTGACAAAGATTTTGTAGAGGGTTGATCCCTGAAGTGGTCTACCACTGTATTGTTTTGGTGAAGTGCTGCCTTAGGTTTCCTTTTAACAGCCTGAGACATAGTATATGAACAATAGTGGTGTCTAAATTCTATCACTTAGGATATATATATGCACAGTTTCTTCCAACTACCGCATAGATAGCAGGTATAAACATATTTAATACACAGTCCACCTAGGTGCCAGTTAAGGGTATTACGCCAGCATCTTTAGTAGAGAGAAAGCATTAACAAAATCAAAACATAGGGAACATAGCACAACCTGTCATCAATGGAGTGGCAGTCAGGCCCTAACTGGGTGTAGATAAGGATTAATGTGGGCCCAGAGGTTACTTTGGATAAGCAGGCAAAACATACGCCTAGATTTGGAGTTCTGCCTTAGAGCGTTAAGGGGTCCTAACGCTGCTTTTAATGCCCGCTAGTATAACGAGTCAGGCAGGAAAGGGTCTACCGCTCACTTTTTTTAGACGATTCAAGGCTACTGCAAATCCCCTTACGTCAATTGCGTATCCTATCTTTTCTATGGGATTTGCCTAACGCCGGTATTACGAGTCTTGGAAGAAGTGAGCGGTAGAGCCTCTACCGCCAAGACTCCAACCGCAAAAAAAATTCAGTAGTTAAGAGTTTTATGGGCTAACGCTGGAACATAAAGCTCTTAACTAAAGTGCTAACAAGTACACTAACACCCATAAACTACCTATTAACCCCTAAACCGAGGCCCCCCCACATCGCAAACACAATATTAAAATTTATTTAACCCCTAATCTGCTGACCGGACATTGCCGCCACCTACATTATAGCTATGAACCCTAATCTGCTGTCCCTAACATCGCAGACACCTAAATTATAGCTATGAACCCCTAATCTGCTGTCCCTAACATCGCCAACACCTACATTATATTTATTAACCCCTAATCCCCCAACGTCACTGCCACCTACCTACAATTATTAACCCCTAATCTGCCGCCCCCAACGTCACCCCTAATAAAGTTATTAACCCCTAAACTAGGCTGACCATATTGCCGCTTTAAGAAGGAACACATATGAAAAATACATATGCGAGGGTTCTTATACAAAACATTTCTATTTAAACAGCCCTGAAAACAGCCCTGACATATGTATTTTTCATATGTGTCCCTTTTTAAAGCGACAATATGGTCAGCCTACCCTAAACCTAAGTCTAACCCTAACACCCCCCCTAACTTAAATATAATTTAAATAAAACGAACTAAAATTACTATCATTAAATAAATTAATCCTATTTAAAACTAAATACTTACCTATAAAATAAACCCTAATATAGCTACAATATAACTAATAGTTACATTGTAGCTATTTTAGGATTTATATTTATTTTACAGGCAACTTTGTATTTATTTTAACTAGGTACAATAGCTATTAAATAGTTAATAACTATTTAATAGATACCTAGTTAAAATAATTACAAAATTACCTGTAAAATAAATCCTAACCTAAGTTACAAATACACCTAACACTACACTATCAATAAATTAATTAAATAAATTACCTACAATTATCTAAACTCAAATACAATTCAATAAACTAAACTATAATACAAAAAAAAACACTAAATTACAAAAATTAAAAAAATATTACAAGAATTTTAATCTAATTACACCTAATCTAAGCCCCCTAATAAAATAAAAAAGCCCCCCAAAATAATAAAATTCCCTACCCTAAACTAAATTACAAAGTAATCAGCTCTTTTACCAACCCTTAAAAGGGCTTTTTGCGGGGCATTGCCCCAAAGTAATCAGCTCTTTTACCTGTAAAAAAAAATACACCCCCCCCCCCACATTACAACCCACCACCCACACACCCCTACTCTAAACCCACCCGATCCCCCCCTTAAAAAAAACTAACACTACACCCCTGATCACCCTACCTTGAGCCGTCTTCAGCCAGCCGGCCACCGATGGGCCAGAAGTGGACATCCGGAGCGGTAGAAGTCTTCATCCGATCGGGGCAGAAGAGGTCCTCCAAGCGGCAGATGTCTTCATCCAAGCGGCATCTTCTATCTTCAATCAACCGGAGCGGAGCGGAGCCATCTTGAATCCAGCCGACACGGAGCCATCCTCTTCTTCCGATGTCCTGAGTCCGAATGAAGGTTCCTTTAAATGACGTCATCCAACATGGCGTCCCTCGAATTCCCTCGAATTAAGGTAGGAAAAATCAGATTGGTTGATTTAATCAGCCAATTGGATTGAAGTTCAATCCGATTGGCTGATTGGATGAGCCAATAGAATTGACCTCGTATTCTTTTGGCTCATCCAATCAGCCAATCGGATTGAACTTCATTCCGATTGGATGACGTCATTTAAAGGAACCTTCATTCGGACTTAGGACATCAGAAGAAGAGGATGGCTCTGCGTCGGCTGGATACAAGATAGCTCCGCTCTGCTCTGGTTGATTGAAGATAGAAGATGCCGCTTGGATGAAGACATCTGCCGCTTGGAGGACCTCTTCTGCCCCGATCGGATGAAGACTTCTGCCGCTCCGGATGTCCACTTCTGGCCCATCGGTGGCCGGCTGGCTGAAGACGGCTCAAGGTAGGGTGATCTGCAGGGGGTGGGTTTAGAGTAGGGGTGTGTGTGTGGTGGGTTGTAATGTTGGGGGGGATTGTATTTTTTTTTACAGGTAAAAGAGCTGATTACTTTGGGGCAATGCCCCGCAAAAAGCCCTTTTAAGGGTTGGTAAAAGAGCTGATTAATTTGTAATTTAGTTTAGGGTAGGGAATTTTATTATTTTGGGGGGCTTTTTTATTTTATTAGGGGGCTTAGATTAGGTGTAATTAGATTAAAATTCTTGTAATATTTTTTCATTTTTTTTAATTTAGTGTTTGTTTTTGTATTATAGTTTAGTTTATTGAATTGTATTTGAGTTTAGAAAATTGTAGGTAATTTATTTAATTAATTTATTTATTGATAGTGTAGTGTTAGGTGTATTTGTAACTTAGGTTAGGATTTATTTTACAGGTAATTTTGTAATTATTTTAACTAGGTAGCTATTAAATAGTTATTAACTATTTAATAGCTATTGTACCTAGTTTAAATAAATACAAAGTTGCCTGTAAAATAAATATAAATCCTTAAATAGCTACTATGTAACTATTAGTTATATTGTAGCTATATTAGGGTTTATTTTATAGGTAAGTATTTAGTTTTAAATAGGATTAATTTATTTAATGATAGTAATTTTAGTTTGTTTTATTTAAATTATATTTACGTTAGGGGGGTTTTAGGGTTAGGGTTTAGGGGTTAATAACTTTATTATAGTAGCGGCGACGTTGGGGTCGGGAGATTAGGGGTTAATAATTGTAGGTAGGTGGCAGCGATGTTAGGGAGGGCAGATTAGGGGTTAATAATATAATGTAGGTGTCAGCGATAGCGGGGGGGGCAGATTAGGGGTTAATAAGTGTAAGGTTAGGGGTGTTTAGACTAGGGGTTCATGTTAGGGTGTTAGGTGTAGACATAGAAAGTGTTTCCCCATAGGAAACAATGGGCCTGCGTTAGGAGCTGAACGCTGCTTTTTTGCAGGTTTTTTTTACAGCCAGCTCAGCCCCATTGTTTCCTATGGGGAAATCGTGCACGAGCACGTTTTTCCAGGTTACCGGCTACCGTAAGCAATGCTGGTATTGAGGGTTGAAGTGGAGCTAAATTTGGTTCAACGCTCACTTTTCTGAGGCTAACGCAGCCATTCAGACAACTCGTAATACCAGCGTTGTCTTAAGGGTGCGCTGGAAAAAAAGGCTTGTTAGCACCGCAGGTCTTTACCGACAAAACTCCAAATCTAGGCGATAGTAGGTTAATGGTGAAAAAACAAAGTCCCAAGGGGTCCACAAACAGTGTAGAGATTTATGAGGTGCCAATTGAGCCCACAAACTGAGTGCACATGTGCTTAGACTGCCCCAAGTTTTATAGGCCGACATGGTGAAGCTTGCAATGAGGTAATGGGGCCTGTGCCTGTAATTTACTCCTTTTCCTGGTTGTAGAGCTTCTTATAGAGCCTCAGCAGACCTTTGAGAGCTATTGCTGTAGTCTAGGTCTTCTAAAATGATGCAGCGTCTGCCTAAGAATGACAGCTTCTATAATGATGCTCTGTGGGCCTTGAAAATTTAGCTGGTTTGTCTGTGTATCAGAACCCTTGTGCTGGTTTGTGGCTAAGGATTGACCCAAATCTTACGGATTTCTGAACAGACCAGAGCTGACTGTATGGGCCGTGTTTGGGTATTTATCCAGCTACGCACTTACATATCCAATATGGCGATTCACACCAGGAGCCGTCCAGGTCTGTAATCGACTGTCCCCTGTCTCCCTCCAACACTTGGCTTATTGACACACTTGCGACCACAGTCCTGGGCTCTCTGTCAGGGCAATCCAGTGGAAGTGGCCCTCCGATTCTGCAAGAGTTGATGCAGTGAGTGTCGCTGGATGGTGCCGGTGCTAGTACTGTGTGGGAAGCTAGTGCTCCTCAGGCAGTCGGTCTGGTGCCTATGTCCTTGTCGCTGATAATCCGGGTGAGCTCCGTGCTCAAGAGGTTTTGATGCTACCCTCCGGTATCGAATGCTCGGTTGTAGGACTTGAGGGATGTGGGAGGAGAGGTTCCGACTGCTCCGTCAGTCCTAGCTGGTAGTCCAAATGCCTAAATGTGACCGGAGACAACCGGTGGTTATAATTCCCACATTTAAAATAATTGGTAGCCTTACTGTTCTCCAGATTATATGAAAGGTTAAATTACATTGTTTTAGGGCATGATTATGGTTATATTACTGCTTTTTAGCTATTTTATGAGCAGATACAGCAGGAGCAGTGTTCAAACACGACTTCTCTCTCAGCTAGCTAGCTCTGCCCCCCGTTTACACCAAATTTTGACCCTACCATCTGAATGTTGCAGCTGAAATCGAGACTCATCAGACCAAGCAACATTTTTTTAATCTTTTAATGTCCAACTTTTGTGCGAATTGTATCCTCTGTTTCCTGTTCTTTGCTGACAGGAGTGGCACCCGGTGTGGCCTTCTGCTGTTGTAGCCCATCTGCTTCACAGTTGGATGTGTTGAGCATTTAGAGATGGTATTCTGCATACCTTGGTTTTAACGAGTGGTTGTTTGAGTTACTGTTGCCTTTCTATAGTTTTGAACCAGTCTGCCCATTCTCCTCTGACCTCTAACATCAACAAGGCATTGTAGTCCACATAACTGCCGCTCACTGGATATTTTCTGTTTTTCAGATCATTCTATGGAAACCTTAGAGATGGTTGTGCGTGAAAATCACAGTTGATCAGCAGTTTTTTAAACACTCAGACCAGCCCGTCTGGCACCAAGTTCACCAACAACCATGCCACGTTCAAAGTCACTTAAATCCCCTTTCTTCCCCATTCTGATGCTCAGTTTGAACTTTAGCAAGTAGTCTTCACCACGTCTAGATGCCTAAATGCATTCAGTTGCTGCCATGTGATTGGCTTATTAGCAATTTGTGTTACCAAGCAATTGAACAGGTGTACCTAATAAAGTGGCCGGTGACGTATATATATACTTATATTTAGCCACCAATCAGCAAGGACTACCCAGGTGCTTAACCTAAAATGGGCTGGCTCCTAAGCTTTCATTCCTGCTTTTCAATTAAAGATACCAAGAGAATCAAGAAAATTGATAATCTGAGTAAATTAGAAAGTTGCCTAAAATTGCATGCTCTATCTGAATCATAAAAGAAAAAAATTGGGTTTAGTGTTCCTTTAACTCGGTCGTGATATCCAAAGTCTTAAAGTTAGCGTGCATAGGGTTTCACTCACACTCAAACAATTTACTTTAAATTTGTAATATGAGTGCTAACCTGCCTGCATTTAAAGTTTACTCTCAGCTGTGTTTTGTGCACGGAAAAAAAATGAGCTCACCAAAAAATCTGGCCCTAAATGTTTTATCAAAGCTATAAATGCCAGATAAATTCAGCAATCCAGCTGCAATATGCCCTGCACTAATACTGTAAAAGGTCTATTATCTGTCTGTAAACTTTACTTCCAACATCTATAGTCTTGCAATATATAGAAATACTAGTACTAAAGCCCGTGTACACGGGCCATTTTTTTCAGAACAGCGGTCCCACCCCTTGCTCTCTCCCCCCTTTCTTTTGCTCTCTCTTCCCCCCTCTCTTTTGCTTTCTTTCCCCCCCTCTCTTTTGCTTTCTCTCCCCCCTCTCCTTTGTTCTCTCTCTCCCCTCTTTTGCTCTCTCTCCCCTCTTTTGCTCTCTCTCTCCCCTCTTTGGCTCTCTCCATCCTTTCTTTTGCTCTCTCTCCCCCCTCTTTGGCTCCCCCCCCCCCTTTGGCTCCCCCCCTCTTTGGCTCCCCCCCTCTTTGGCTCCCCCCCCCCCTCTTTGGCTCTCTCCCCTCTTTTGCTCTCTCTCCTCTTTGGCTCTATCTCTCCCCTCTTTGGCTCCCCCCCCCCTTTGGCTCTCTCTCCCCCCTCTTTGGCTCTCTCTCCCCCCTCTTTGGCTCTCTCTCTCCCCTCTTTGGCTCTCTCTCCTCTTTGGCTCTCTCTCTCTCCCCCCTCTTTGGCTCTCCCCTCCCCTTTGGCTCCACCCTCCCCTTTGGCTCCCCCCCCTCTTTGGCTCTCTCCCCCCCCTCTTTTGCTCTCCCCTCTTTGGCTCTCTCCCCCCTCTTTTGTTCTCTCCCCCCCTCTTTGGCGCTCTCTCCCCCCCTCTTTGGCTCTCTCCCCCCCTCTTTGGCTCTCCCCCCCCCTCTTTGGCTCTGCCCCCCCCCTCTTTGGCTCTCTCTCCCCCCCTCTTTGTCTCTCTCCCCTCTTTTGCTCTCCTCTTTGGCTCTCTTTCCTCTTTGGCTCTCTCTCTCCCCCCTCTTTGGCTCTCCCCCCCTTTAGCTCTCTCCCCCCCCTTTGGCTCTCCCCCCCCCCCTCTTTGGCTCTCTCTCCCCCCTCTTTGGCTCTCTCTCCCCCCTCTTTGGCTCTCTCTCCTTTTTGGCTCTTTTTCCTCTTTGGCTCTCTCTCTCCCCCCTCTTTGGCTCTCCCCCCCCTTCTCTTTGGCTCTCCCCCCCTTCTCTTTGGCTCTCTTCCCCCCCTTCTCTTTGTCTCTCTCTCCCCCATTCTCTTTGGCTCTCTCTCCCCCCCCTTCTCTTTGGCTCTCTCTCCCCCCCCTTCTCTTTGGCTCTCTCTCCCCCCCCCTTCTCTTTGGCTCTCTCTCCCCCCCTTCTCTTTGGCTCTCTGCCCCCCCCTTCTCTTTGGCTCTCTGCCCCCCCTTCTCTTTGGCTCTCTGCCCCCCCCTTCTCTTTGGCTCTCTGCCCCCCCCCCTTCTCTTTGGCTCTTTGCCCCCCCCCTTCTCTTTGGCTCTCTGCCCCCCCCCTTCTCTTTGGCTCTCTGCCCCCCCCTTCTCTTTGGCTCTCTGCCCCCCCTTCTCTTTGGCTCTCTGCCCCCCCCCCCCTTCTCTTTGGCTCTCTGCCCCCCCCTTCTCTTTGGCTCTCTGCCCCCCCTTCTCTTTGTCTCTCTGCCCCCCCCCCCGCCTTCTCTTTGGCTCTCTGCCCCCCCCGCCTTCTCTTTGGCTCTCTGCCCCCCCCTTCTCTTTGGCTCTCTGCCCCCCCCCCTTCTCTTTGGCTCTCTGCCCCCCCCCTTCTCTTTGGCTCTCTGCCCCCCCCTTCTCTTTGGCTCTCTGCCCCCCCCCCCTTCTCTTTGGCTCTCTGCCCCCCCTTCTCTTTGGCTCTCTGTCCCCCCCCTTCTCTTTGGCTCTCTGCCCCCCCCCCTTCTCTTTGGCTCTCTGCCCCCCCTTCTCTTTGGCTCTCTGCCCCCCCCCTTCTCTTTGGCTCTCTGCCCCCATTTTTTTTTACTATGTACTATGTAGCACATACATAAGTCCTAAGTCCTGAGCATAAGTCCTGAGGTAATTTTTTTTACTATGTGCTATGTAGCACATACATAAATCCTGAGGTAATTTTTTTTACAATGTGCTATGTAGCACATACATAAGTCCTAAGTCCTGAGCATAAGTCCTGAGGTAATTGTTTTTAATATGTGCTATGTAGCACATACATAAGTCCTGAGGGCATTTTTTTTTCAACAATTTTTTTTTTTAAACTAAAATTTCAAGACCCAATTCTTTTAAACTAAAGAGCAAATGTTTAAAGTAAAGAGGTTTTTTGTTTTTTGTTAAATGTAGATATGTTTTTTTTGCTAATTGCGGAGCTTTCAAATAATGACCTTTCTCAGTGCCAGTGCAATAGAAATGCGCAATGTATTATGCCTCGCGACGCTTTCAACGGCTAGTTGCGTGCGCGTGGGTTCGCGTGCGCGTGCGCATTGTGTGATAGGCTAAGTGGGTCATGTAAACGGCTAGGGTTCGCGTGCGCGTGTGCCTGCGGCTAAGTGAGTGCGAGGGTGCGTGCGCATTCTGCAAGGGGGGTCATCTGCGCGCGGTGAAAGTGCTCAAATCAGTTTTGTGAGCTACGCTAAGTGGGTGCGAGGGTGCGTGCGCATTCAGCAAGGGGGGTCAAAGTGCTCACATCAGATTTGTCAGAAACAAACATGCTAAGTGGGTGGGAGAGTGCGCGCGTGCGAAGTATCAACAGCTGGCCAAGGGTGCAAGTGCGATCAGCTGCAAGAGTTTGTCTGAACTGCGCATGACGGCTTCAGACAAACTCTTGTCTTTTATAATATAGGATGAGGTGTTGATAAGGGATTACTTCTATATGGAACTTAAAGATTATTCACAAGTAAATCAAATAAGGTTACATTATTATCAACACAACAATGTATTATTCATGTCAATAAAATAAATATAATGGAAAAGAATTAAAAAAATAAAAATATGAACGTTTTACAGTATTTAGTGTCTGAATGTGTTAATATTTTGTGTGATATGCACGATCTGTGTGTCATTTCTTTTTCTCATGCATTTTATAAACAGTTTCCAGAGGGTTGAAGGATAATCAGGTATGCGTTTGGCAAGATTCAGCAATGTGGGCTCTCAGTGGTCATTAGCAGCCACTGAACAATATTAGAGTGACTGATAAAAATGTCTACAAGTGGGCAAATCCCTTTCATAAATCACAATAAAATCTGTGAGAATAAAGATCTGTATAATCACAGTATAGAAAAAGTTAATTATTTATACAGAGCATTCAGCCAAATACAGCAACTCAAACCTAAAATGATTGGATTATATATTTCACATAAAACTGTAAAACGCACAACCAATCTTTATTTTCCAGTGATAAATTATAACAATCTGTTTATAAGCATAAAAGCCATATAACCGTCAGCGTATCTAAATAGATAGAAATAGACACAAGTATAAAAACCTTTGAAATATGTAAATCATTCAGCCATAATAAAAACAAATCTATGGTCAATGAAGTGAGCACTGGATAAAAGAAATAAAATAGTACAATGTCAGATTGTGACACTGAACTGAAATAGGAGCGTGGTGAGAGCAGGAAATGATTAGATTTAAAAAAACCTAATAATACAAGTATTATAAATGGGCGCTTGCTACACTGGTAATTTATTTAACAGTCCCATGAAAAGTTTCTGAACTCTCAGGATGTAGAAAATGTTTGTCACTCCAATATACAGTGTCAGCAGCATTCTCAAAACAAGTAGCTGTCACTGTATAAACAAATCAAATTCAGCAAAGGCGCCTCATGTTGTAGTATCCAGGATAATTAAATAGAAAGGGCTATATTATAAGTGACGCACTATAGGTATTTTCTTTTGCTTGCTTTTATTTTTCGTTATTTTAGTGTTTATTTTTTTTTGTAATGTTAGATTTTTTAAATTTTTTCGTAGGATTATTTTTTTTTTAATTTGTAATTTATTATTTTTAATTGGTAATTTTGTATATTTTATTAGAATAGTAAGGTTAGGTTAATTTATAGTTTAATGCTAGGTTTATTTTTATTTTTCAGGTAAGTTTTTATTTATTTAAATATAGTTATATTGTAATTATAATTAAAAGTTAGGGGGGTGTTAGGTTTAGGGGTTAACAGTTTAATTTAGTGTCTTGTGATGTGGGTGGCCAGAGGTTTAGGGGTTAATAGGTTTATATAGTGGCAGCGATATGGGAGGCAGGGGGTTTAAGGGTTAATAGGTTTATTTAGTGCGGCAATGTCGGGGAGCAGCGGTTTACGGGTTAATACATTTAAATAGTTTTGGCAATGTGGTTGGGTGCCAGATATGGGGTTAATAAATGTATTTAATAGTCGCGATGTGGGTAAACGGCAGATAAGGGGTTAATACGTTTTAATAGTGTTTGTGATGCGGGAGGGTGGTGGTTTAGGGGTTAATAGGTAGTTTATGGGTTTTAGTGCACATTGTAACATTTAAGTTATGAGTTTTGTGAAACATTTTTGTTTTCGCAAAATTCATAACTACTGGTCTCAGATGGCGGTATGGATCATGTTGTATTGAGCATAACGCAAGCATTTTAGCCAGACCACACAATTTGTAATACCGGCGCTATGGAAATCCCACACTCAGACGTCATTTTTTTGAATGCGGAATGGACGTTGCATTACAAGCTAAAATGGTTGTGGTATAGCTATACCATTGCGACTCGTAATATGCGTTCCTGGCCATTCCAGCATAATGGCCATTTTTTCAGCGTTAAAAGACGTACCGCAAAACTAGTAATCTAGGTGATTATTAAATAATAAAATTGATTTCAAATAATTTTTTCCATTTCAAGTTATTTCAGTGGGAAGGGCTCCAAAGTGTGTGTATATATGTGTGTGTATATATATATATATATATATATATATATATATATATATATATATATATATACTATAATCGCGTTTGTACCAGGTTTGTCGATGTCGCCAGTTGCGCATTCATCCTCAAAGGAATGTTGGCTGTGCAAGGCAAAATAATAAAGTAATTAACCCCTAATCCACAAATAACATATTAAAAATATTAACCCCTTAACTGCTAACCCCACACATTGCAATAAACCTAATTAACCTATTAACCCCTAAACTGACAAACACCTACATTGCCATAAACCTAATTAACCCATTAACCCCTAAACTGCCAACCCCCAACATCGCAATAAACCCAATTAACCCCACATTACAGAAAAAATAAACAAAATTATCAAAAAAAAAAAAAAATTATACCTAATCCTTTTGAAAATAAAATAGCCCCCCAAAATAAAAAACCCCTCTAATCTAAACTACCAATAACCCTGAAAAGGGCCTTTTGTAGGACATTGCCCTAAGTTAAACAGCTCTTTTACCTCTAAAAAAATACTAAGTCCCCCCTAACAGTAAAACCCCCACCTACCTAAACCCCCAAAATAAAAAAACTAACACTAAAAAAAAACTAAATTACCCATTTCCCCTAAGGGGGCATTTGTATGGGCATTGCCCTTAAAAGGGAATTCAGCTCTTGTACTGCCTTTAAAAGGGCAATCAGCTCTTTTTCAAGTCCAAAAAAACCCTAATCTAAAAAAAAAAACACCACAAAATTAAAAAAAAAGAGCCTAAACCTAAGCCCCAAATAGGTACTCACTGTTCCTGAAGTCCGGCAGAGACGGTCTTCTTCCAGATGGATACATCATCTTCTATCTTCATCCGGAGTGAAAGCGGCATGGAGCAGAGGTGCAGAGCTGTGTTACCGATGCCTGGATCCTCAGCGGTGGTCCTCAACGGCGGCGGTCCTCAATGGCGGCAGTCCTTGGTGGCGATCCTCAGCGGCGTAGAGTCTCCTCTTCATGCGATCGTCCGTCGCACACTGAAGATTGAATGCAAGGTACCCCATATTTATTGCATTGCCTTGCATTCCTATTGGCTGAAATTTTTATATCAGCCAATAGGATGAAAGCTACTGAAATCTTATTGGCTGATTTGAATAGCCAATAGGATTTCAGTAGCTCTAATCCTATTGACTGATTTCAAAATTTCAGCCAATAGGAATGCAAGGTACCTCAAATTTATTGCGGTACCTTGCATTCAATCTTCAGTCTACGACAGACATCGGATGAAGAGGCAAAAGCCTGGTAGGCTGTGGGGTAATGTAGCCCGCCCACCGCAAACGCAATTTCCAACAGTTTTGCCATAATATACTGTTGGCCTCCAGCCACATACTATCTGCTGCCTGTGACTCGTGAATGACTGACACACGGCACGCGGCCGCACCAGGCTGCCAGACTCAGCAGGTGAGATAGACAAGTGTCAGAGGACCTTTTATGACACTGGCCCAAATTGATACTAATACTCCTCCATGGCCTTATATGGCTGGAGTCTGGAGATGACATGTGCGCCTCACGCAAACAATCTTTAAGCCTCTTGGATGGGTGGGGTGGGCTAGGCTGGAAAACACTGGCACTGGCTAGTGGCTCAGGCTGCAGCAGCAGGCACAACAGGATCTGACCAACTGAACTCAGTCTGCTGGCCGATCCCTCATGGGTAATTATCTCTTTAGCTGAAAACTTCAAGTCAATGAAGTTTGTTTCAGACCATATCTGATCCCCTTAGCATTGGGCAGACAGAGATCTATGTAGGGAGAGGGAGTGACTGTATTAATAAATAACACTGAGACTGACTCTGTTAAATAGAATTACTGCAATGTCTGAGTGTCAATCATGATCGATAACTATCAGATCTGTGGCTGCAGGCAGGGTATTTATTTCTGGGTTTCTAAGGAGTAGTGGTGTCTAGTGTTCTTTTGAGACTGAGTTTGTACACAGGCATAGAAAGTGTGACACTGTGACAGCCTGTCTGAATTCCTTCCTCCTCTAGTGTGGTGCCAACAGTGAAGGTAAGGTGGCTGTTTTATCTAAGTTGTGATTTAGGCTGCTCTGACAGGACATTAAGCTCCCTGCCCCCCACCTCCAGCTCACTGCAGAATACAGACTTTTTTGTAACCCCTGCTCCTGCTGAAACTGTTTCTAAGCCTATGCTTAACAGGGTATTTCTTTCTACTCCACTTTTGTCCTTAATTTAATATATATATACATATACATACATACACACAGTATATGTGTATATATATATATATATATATATATATATATATATATATATATATATATATATATATATATATATATATATATATATATATATATATATATATATATATATATTGTGACAGATCCCATGGTTTTGTCATAGAAGGCAGGTATGTGAAGAAAAGGATTCTGTCACATAGCTTGGTTACTTTAGGTTCCAGACCAGGATTTGCAGCTGATCCTTTTCTCAGACACTGCAGCAGTACACAGGTGTGTAATCATACAGCTAATTAGTTTCTCACACACTGCAGCACTATACAGGTGTGTGATCATACAGCTGATCAGTTTATCACACACTGCAGCAGTATACAGGTGTAATCATACAGCTAATCAGTTTATCACACACTGCAGCAGTACACAGGTGTGTAATCATACAGCTAATCAGTTTATCACACACTGCAGCAGTACACAGGTGTGTAATCATACAGCTAATCAGTTTATCACACACTGCAGCAGTACACAGGTGTGTAATCATACAGCTAATCAGTTTATCACACACTGCAGCAGTATACAGGTGTGTTATCATACAGCTAATCAGTTTATCACACACTGCAGCAGTATACAGGTGTGTAATCATACAGCTAATCAGTTTATCACACACTGCAGCAGTACACAGGTGTGTAATCATACAGCTAATCAGTTTCTCACACACTGCAGAAATATACAGGTGTGTAATCATACAGCTAATCAGTTTCTCACACACTGCAGAAATATACAGGTATGTAATAATACAGCTAATCAGTTTCTCAGACACTGCAGCAGTACACAGGTGTGTTATCATACAGCTAATCAGTTTCTCAGACACTGCAGCAGTACACAGGTGTGTAATCATACAGCTAATCAGTTTCTCACACACTGCAGCACTATACAGGTGTGTAATCATACAGCTAATCAGTTTCTCACACACTGCAGAAATATACAGGTGTGTAATCATACAGCTAATCAGTTTCTCACACACTGCAGCAGTATACAGGTGTGTAATCATACAGCTGATCAGTTTCTCAGACACTGCAGCAGTATACAGGTGTGTAATCATACAGCTAATCAGTTTCTCACACACTGCAGAAATATACAGGTGTGTAATCATACAGCTAATCAGTTTCTCACACACTGCAGAAATATACAGGTGTGTAATCATACAGCTAATCAGTTTCTCACACACTGCAGAAATATACAGGTGTGTAATCATACAGCTGATCAGTTTATATCACACTGCAGCACTATACAGGTGTGTAATTATACAGCTGATCAGTTTATATCACACTGCAGCAGTATACAGGTGTGTAATCATACAGCTAATCAGTTTCTCACACACTGCAGCACTATACAGGTGTGTAATTATACAGCTGATCAGTTTCTCACACACTGCAGCACTATACAGGTGTGTAATTATACAGCTAATCAGTTTATCACACACTGCAGAAATATACAGGTGTGTAATTATACAGCTGATCAGTTTCTCACACACTGCAGAAATATACAGGTGTGTAATCATACAGCTAATCAGTTTCTCACACACTGCAGCACTATACAGGTGTGTAATCATACAGCTAATCAGTTTATCACACACTGCAGAAATATACAGGTGTGTAATCATACAGCTAATCAGTTTCTCACACACTGCAGCAGTATACAGGTGTGTAATCATACAGCTGATCAGTTTCTCACACACTGCAGAAATATACAGGTGTGTAATCATACAGCTAATCAGTTTATCACACTCTGCAGCAGTATACAGGTGTGTAATCATACAGCTAATCAGTTTATCACACACTGCAGAAATATACAGGTGTGTAATCATACAGCTAATCAGTTTCTCACACACTGCAGAAATATACAGGTGTGTAATCATACAGCTAATCAGTTTCTCACACACTGCAGCAGTATACAGGTGTGTAATCATACAGCTAATCAGTTTCTCACACACTGCAGCAGTATACAGGTGTGTAATCATACAGCTAATCAGTTTCTCACACACTGCAGAAATATACAGGTGTGTAATCATACAGCTAATCAGTTTCTCACACACTGCAGCACTATACAGGTGTGTAATCATACAGCTAATCAGTTTATCAGACACTGCAGCAGTATACAGGTGTGTAATCATACAGCTGATCAGTTTCTCACACACTGCAGCAGTATACAGGTGTGTAATCATACAGCTAATCAGTTTCTCACACACTGCAGCAGTATACAGGTGTGTAATCATACAGCTAATCAGTTTCTCACACACTGCAGAAATATACAGGTGTGTAATCATACAGCTAATCAGTTTCTCACACACTGCAGAAATATACAGGTGTGTAATCATACAGCTGATCAGTTTATCAGACACTGCAGTAGTATACAGGTGTGTAATCATACAGCTAATCAGTTTATCACACACTGCAGAAATATGCAGGTGTGTAATCATGCAGCTAATCAGTTTATCACACACTGCAGAAATATACAGGTGTGTAATCATACAGCTAATCAGTTTCTCACACACTGCAGCACTATACAGGTGTGTAATCATACAGCTAATCAGTTTATCAGACACTGCAGTAGTATACAGGTGTGTAATCATACAGCTAATCAGTTTATCACACACTGCAGAAATATGCAGGTGTGTAATCATACAGCTAATCAGTTTATCACACACTGCAGAAATATACAGGTGTGTAATCATACAGCTAATCAGTTTCTCACACACTGCAGCACTATACAGGTGTGTAATCATACAGCTGATCAGTTTATCAGACACTGCAGTAGTATACAGGTGTGTAATCATACAGCTAATCAGTTTATCACACACTGCAGAAATATACAGGTGTGTAATCATACAGCTAATCAGTTTCTCAGACACTGCAGCAGTACACAGGTGTGTAATCATACAGCTAATCAGTTTCTCACACACTGCAGCACTATACAGGTGTGTAATCATACAGCTAATCAGTTTATCACACACTGCAGAAATATACAGGTGTGTAATCATACAGCTAATCAGTTTCTCACACACTGCAGCACTATACAGGTGTGTAATCATACAGCTAATCAGTTTCTCACACACTGCAGCAGTATACAGGTGTGTAATCATACAGCTAATCAGTTTCTCACACACTGCAGAAATATACAGGTGTGTAATCATACAGCTAATCAGTTTATCACACACTGCAGTAGTATACAGGTGTGTAATCATACAGCTAATCAGTTTATCACACACTGCAGAAATATGCAGGTGTGTAATCATACAGCTAATCAGTTTCTCACACACTGCAGCAGTATACAGATGTGTAATTATACAGCTAATCAGTTTATCACACACTGCAGTAGTATACAGGTGTAATCATACAGCTGATCAGTTTCTCACACACTGCAGAAATATACAGGTGTGTAATCATACAGCTAAACAGTTTATCACACACTGCAGCAGTATACAGGTGTGTAATCATACAGCTAATCAGTTTATCACACACTGCAGCAGTATACAGGTGTGTTATCATACAGCTAATCAGTTTCTCACACACTGCAGTAGTATACAGGTGTGTAATCATACAGCTAATCAGTTTCTCACACACTACAGCAGTATACAGGTGTGTAATCATACAGCTGATCAGTTTATCACACACTGCAGAAATATACAGGTGTGTAATCATACAGCTAATCAGTTTATCACACACTGCAGCAGTATACAGGTGTGTAATCATACAGCTAATCAGTTTATCACACACTGCAGAAATATACAGGTGTGTAATCATACAGCTAATCAGTTTCTCACACACTGCAGAAATATGCAGGTGTGTAATCATACAGCTAATCAGTTTCTCACACACTGCAGAAATATACAGGTGTGTAATCATACAGCTAATCAGTTTCTCACACACTGCAGCAGTATACAGGTGTGTACTCATACAGCTAATCAGTTTCTCACACACTGCAGCAGTATACAGGTGTGTAATCATACAGCTAATCAGTTTCTCACACACTGCAGAAATATACAGGTGTGTAATCATACAGCTAATCAGTTTATCACACACTGCAGTAGTATACAGGTGTGTAATCATACAGCTAATCAGTTTATCACACACTGCAGAAATATGCAGGTGTGTAATCATACAGCTAATCAGTTTCTCACACACTGCAGCAGTATACAGATGTGTAATTATACAGCTAATCAGTTTATCACACACTGCAGTAGTATACAGGTGTAATCATACAGCTGATCAGTTTCTCACACACTGCAGAAATATACAGGTGTGTAATCATACAGCTAAACAGTTTATCACACACTGCAGCAGTATACAGGTGTGTAATCATACAGCTAATCAGTTTATCACACACTGCAGCAGTATACAGGTGTGTTATCATACAGCTAATCAGTTTCTCACACACTGCAGTAGTATACAGGTGTGTAATCATACAGCTAATCAGTTTCTCACACACTACAGCAGTATACAGGTGTGTAATCATACAGCTGATCATTTTATCACACACTGCAGAAATATACAGGTGTGTAATCATACAGCTAATCAGTTTATCACACACTGCAGCAGTATACAGGTGTGTAATCATACAGCTAATCAGTTTATCACACACTGCAGAAATATACAGGTGTGTAATCATACAGCTAATCAGTTTCTCACACACTGCAGAAATATGCAGGTGTGTAATCATACAGCTAATCAGTTTCTCACACACTGCAGAAATATACAGGTGTGTAATCATACAGCTAATCAGTTTATCACACACTGCAGCAGTACACAGGTGTGTAATCATACAGCTAATCAGTTTATCACACACTGCAGCACTATACAGGTGTGTAATTATACAGCTAATCAGTTTATCACACACTGCAGCAGTATACAGGTGTGTAATCATACAGCTAATTAGTTTATCACACACTGCAGAAATATACAGGTGTGTAATCATACAGCTAATCAGTTTCTCACACACTGCAGAAATATACAGGTGTGTAATCATACAGCTAATCAGTTTCTCACACACTGCAGAAATATACAGGTGTGTAATTATACAGATAATCAGTTTATCACACACTGCAGCAGTATACAGGTGTGTAATCATACAGCTAATTAGTTTATCACACACTGCAGCAATATACAGGTTTGTAATCATACAGCTAATCAGTTTATCACACACTGCAGCAGTATACAGGTGTGCAATCATACAGCTAATCAGTTTATCAGACACTGCAGCAGTATACAGGTGTGTAATCATACAGCTAATCAGTTTATCACATACTGCAGCAGTATACAGGTGTGCAATCATACAGCTAATCAGTTTCTCACACACTGCAGCACTATACAGGTGTGTAATCATACAGCTGATCAGTTTCTCACACACTGCAGAAATATACAGGTGTGTAATCATACAGCTGATCAGTTTATCACACACTGCAGCAGTAAACAGATGTGTAATCATACAGCTAATCAGTTTATAACACACTGCAGCAGTATATAGTGGTGTAATTATACAGCTAATTAGTTTATCACACACTGCAGCAGTATACAGGTGTGTAATCATACAGCTAATCAGTTTATAACACACTGCAGCAGTATATAGTTGTGTAATTATACAGCTAATCAGTTTATCACACACTGCAACAGTATACAGGTGTGTATATTGCAGTTGAAGAATTGTCAATGCCAACTCATACTGGACAGTGCACCAACACAAGGGTCCATGGATCCACTAAAGTTTGCAAGACTGTAGTAAATCCAAAAGGAACGGAGGAACCACGCACTGAATTCCAGGGTTCCAGAAATCGTTACCAGTCTACGGACTGTGTTAAAGGGGTTAAGAATGTCCAGAACTCTTTGATAAAGTGTTTTAAATGTCACGAAACAGGCCATTTTTCATATGAGTGTCCTCTACAGATAGAACCAATGCAGTGTAGTATGAGTAAAGAAGCAACTCCTTACTCATTTTTGTCAACCCTTAGGAAATTCTCTAATACTGAGGGGGATCTAAATAGTCATCCCTGGTGTACAGTCATGGTAAACAAAAGAAGGGTTAAAGCATTACTTGATTCAGGAAGTGTAGTAACTTTAGTCTTAGAAAGACTTATACCACACTACAGAATTGATAACAAAAGAAATTGAAAGTTATTTGTGTTCACAGAGCTAACCGAGAATACTGCACTGCTGAAGTTGAGTTTGGGGTCTATAAATTATCGTGTTGGTGTATTACCCCGACTACCACATGATGTTGTTATTTGAAGAGTTTCCAAAGTTTCTTGATTTGTGGGCTCTGTTAGAAAAAGGAAAACAATCCAGAAGAAAAGTTGTTGAAAAGGAAGTTGTGTCTTGGAAGGACTTCCCATTCTCAGAGGTTGACATAGTGGGAGAAGTAGTAGAAATGGAAAATAAGGTTAAGGTTCTGTCCCTCGTGACTACTCTGTTGGGAGATAAGTCCTAATGGAAACAACCCAGATGATAGTCCTGAAACTAAGTTGGTCCACCTGCAGACTAGTCATGAGGATTTCAGAAGGTTCCAGTGGAAAGACCCCACTCTAGCCAAAGCTAGAAAGATTATTCGAGTCACAAATGGAGTAGAACAGGAACAAAAAAGGCTGCTTACTTTTCCACACTTTGAAGTTTCTAATAACTGATTATATTGAATTGACAAAAAGGAGCTGATGTAACTATGTAGTTACTTGTACCAAAGGTGTTTAGCAATACTATCTTAAATCTGTCTCATAGCCATTTACTAGAAGAATACTTAGTAGCAGAAAAAACAAAAGAGAGAATCCTTAGGAGGTTTTACTGGCCAGGAATAATGGCTGATGTAACAAATTACTGCTCCTCATGTCCCAAATGTCAGCACACAGACCTTTTTAAGATGTTTCGTAGTCTGTTAATTCCACTGCCCATAATCAATGTTCCCTTTGACCGGATTGCTATGGATATAGTGGGGCCTTTACCAAAGTAAGCTAGAGGACACCAGAATATATTAGTGGTCTTAGACTATCCTACACGTTATCCAGATTTAGTCAGTGGGAATCACAAAAGAAATCCTTATTGATCAGGGAACCCTTTTATGTCCTGAGTTATGAAGGAGTTGTGTACACTCCTTAAAATAAAACAGTTAAAAACTTCTGTGTATCACTCCCAAACAGATGGCTTGGTGGAGCGATTCAATAAGACCCTTAAGACCATGCTACGTCATACAATTGACACAGATGAAAAGAATTGGGACCACTTGCTCCCATATTTAATGTTTGCCATTAGGGAGGTTCCTCAGTCCTCTACAGATTTCTCCCCCTTCGAGCTGTTGTATGGGTGACACCCTAGGGGCTTACTCAATATAGTTAAAGAAACCTGGGAACAGGAGACCACCCCCTACCATAGTGTCATAGAACACATTACTCAAATGCAGGATTGCATAGCTGCCATTAGCCCTATAGTAGTGGAACACATGAAAAAGTCCCAGGAACCTGAGCAAAATACTTATAATCGTAATGCCAGAGTCTGTGTTTTTCATCAGGGTAATAGAATACTTGTTCTCATCCCTAATCTAGAAAATAAGTTTCTTGCCACTTGGCAAGGTCCATATGAAGAGGGTGGGATTGGTGAATTACAAGATAAGCCAGCCAGGTAGAAGAAAACCTGATCAAGTTTACCATGTCAATTTACTTAAATCCTGGAAGGATAGGGAGGCCTTGCTAGCATCAGGGGCAACAACTCGCTCTACTGACATGTCCTCAGAAGTAAATGTGTCCGATGGCTTATTCCGCCATCAGAGACAAGAGGTTAAAGATTTCTTCATAAGGAACAAAGATGTGTTTTCTAAAGTGCCTGGGAAAACAGATCTTATAAAACATGATATAATTACAGAAGCAGGGAAGATTGTGAATCTTAAGCCTTACAGGATTCCTGAAGCTCAATGGGAATCTATTAGCTCAGAGGTAAAAAAAAGATGCTTGAGCTTGGGGTGATAGAAGAGTGCCACAGCAACTGGAATAGCCCTATTGTCCTTGTACCTAAACCTGATGGGTCCATAAGGTTTTGTAATTATTACAGAAAACTAAATGTAATTTCAAAATTCAATACCTATCCTATGCCAAGGGTCGATGAATTGATTAAGAAACTTGGAAGGGCTCGCTATATTTCTACTTTGGATTTGACAAAGGGGTATTGGCAGGTACCCTTCACAGAACGTGCAAAAGAGAAAACTGCATTTTCAACCCCTGATGGGCTCTTCCAATACACAGTTTTGCCTTTTGGGTGACATGGGGCCCCAGCTACGTTCCAAAGACTAATGGATAAAGTCTTAAAACCCCATATCCACTATGCATCTTTTTTAGCCTATTTAGATGATGTGGTCATCCATAGTGAGGATTGTGAGTCCCATCTCCCAAAAGTCCAAGCTGTTCTCGATGCCATCAGAAGTTCTGGTCTTACTGCCAACCCAGATAAATATAGAGTTGGAAGAAGCAAAATATTTAGGGTTCTCCATTGGAAGGGGTTTAGTGAAACCTCAAACTGCAAAGATAGATGCCACCCAGAACTGTCCAAGGCCAGTAACCAAAAAACAAGTTAGAACCTTTTTGGGATTTATAGGATACTACATGAGGTTTGTTCCTGGATTATTAACAATAGCAACCCCAATGACAGATCTCACTAAGGCAAGAAGTCCAGTTAAAGTTAAGTGGACTACAGAGACAGAGCAAGCCTTCCAAAAGCTAAAAGAGCCCCTTTGCTCTACTCCTGTTCTGGTAGCACCGGATTTCTCTAAAGAGTTTATAGTTCAAACAGATGCTTAAGATGTAGGCTTAGGGGCAGTCCTTTCCCAGGAACAACAAGGGGCAGAGCCACCTATCATTTATCTTAGCCGGAAGCTTCTACCACGAGAGCAGAATTATTCTATTGTGGAAAAGGAATGCCTTGCAATTAAGTGGGCATTAGAAACCCTTCAATATTACTTGCTTGGTAGAAACTTCTGTCTGGTTACTGATCATGCTCCTTTAACCTGGATGTGCCAAAATAAAGAGAAAAATGCAAGGGTCACTAGGTGGTTCTTGATTTTACAACCCGTTAATTTTACCGTTGAGCACAGAGCGGGGTCAAGCCATGGCAACATGGATGGGTTGTCTAGAATGTACTCCATGATGTCCATAGACGCTCATACTTCTAGGTCTGAGCTGGGGGATATGTGACAGATCCCATGGTTTTGTCATAGAAGGCAGGTATGTGAGAAAAAGGATTCTGTCACATAGTTTGGTTACTTTAGGTTCCAGTCCAGGATTTGCAGCTGATCAGTTTCTCAGACATTGCAGCAGTACACAGGTGTGTAATCATGCTGCTATACAGTGGGGCAAAAAAGTATTTAGTCAGCCACCAATTGTGCAAGTTCTCCCACTTAAGAAGATGAGAGAGGCCTGTAATTTTCATCATAGGTATACCTCAACTATGAGAGACAAAATGTGGAAACAAATCCAGACAATCAGATTGTCTGATTTGGAAAGAATTTATTTGAAAATTATGGTGGAAAATAAGTATTTGGTCAATATCAAAAGTTCATCTCAATACTTTGTTATATATCATTTGTTGGCAATGACAGAGGTCAAACGTATTTCTGTAAGTCTTCACAAGGTTGTCACACACTGTTGCTGGTATGTTGGCCCATTCCTGCATGCAGATCTCCTCTAGAGCAGTGATGTTTTGGGACTGTCGCTGGGCAACACAGACTTTCCACTCCCTCCAAAGGTTTTCTATGGGGTTGAGATCTCGAGACTGGATAGGCCACTCCAGGACCTTGAAATGCTTCTTACGAAGCCACTTCTTCGTTGCCCGGCGGTGTGTTTAGGATCATTGTCATGCTGAAAGACCCAGCCACGTTTCATTTTCAATGCACTTGCTGATGGAAGGAGGTTTGCACTTAAAATCTCACGATACATGGCCCCATTCATTCTTTCATGTACACGGATCAGTGGTCCTGTTCTCTTTGCAGAGAAACAGCCCCAAAGCATGATGTTGCCACCCCCATGCTTCACAGTAGGTATGGTGTTCTTTGGTTGCAACTCTGCATTCTCTCTCCTCCAAACACGACAATTTGTGTTTCTACCAAACAGTTCTACTTTGGTTTTATCTGACCATATGACATTCTCCCAATCCACTTCTGGATCATCTAAATACTCTCTAGCATATTTCAGATGGGCCCGGACATGTACTGGCTTAAGCAGGGGGACACGTCTGGCACTGCAGGATCTGAGTCCCTGGCAGCGTAGTGTGTTACTGATGGTAGCCTTTGTTACGTTGGTCCCAGCTCTCTGCAGGTCATTCACTAGGTCCCCCCGTGTGGTTCTGGGATGATTACTCATCGTTCTTGTGATCATTTTGACCCCAGGTTGTGAGATCTTGTGTGGAGCACCAGATCGAGGGAGATTATCAGTGTTCTTGTATGTCTTCCATTTTCTAATTATTGCTCCCACAGTTGATTTATTAACACCAAGCCGCTAGCCTATTGCAGATTCAGTCTTCCCAGCCTGGTGCAGGTCTACAATTTTGTTTCTGGTGTCCTTCGACAGCTCTTTGGTCTTCACCATAGTGGAGTTTGGAGTGTGACTGTTTGAGGTTGTGGACAGGTGTCTTTTATACTGATAACAAGTTCAAACATGTGCCATTAATACAGGTAATGAGTGGAGGACAGAGGAGCCTCTTAAAGAAGAAGATACAGGTCTGTGAGAGCCAGAAATCTTGCTTGTTTGTAGGTGACCAAATACTTATTTTCCAACATAATATGCAAATACATTCTTTCCAAATCAGACAATGTGATTGTCTGGATTTGTTTCCACATTTTGTCTCTCATAGTTGAGGTATACATATGATGAAAATTACAGGCCTCTGTCATCTTTTTAAGTGGGAGAACTTGCACAATTGGTGGCTGACTAAATATTTTTTAGTCAGCCACCAATTGTGGCTGACTAAATACTTGCACAATTGGTGGCTGACATAATCCTAACTGCTGATGCAATCAGCCAATAGGATTGAGCTTGCATTCTATTGGCTGCTCCAATCAGCCAATAGAATGTGAGCTCAATCCTATTGGCTGATTGCATCAGCCAATAGGATTTTTTCTACCAATCGGAATCTAAGGTATGCCATCTTGGATGACGTCACTTAAAGTAACAGTCATTGAGTAAGAAGACTCCGGATGAAGAGGATGCTCCACGTCAGATGTCTTGAAGATGGAGCCGCTCCATGTCGGATGAATAAAGATAGAAGATACCGTCTGGATGAAGACTTCTCCCGGCTTCATTGAGGACGTCGACCCAGTTGGATGAAGACTTCTGCTGCTTCCTTGAGGATGGATATCCAGTCTTCAGAACAGTAAGTTGATCTTCAGGGGGTTAGTGTTAGGTTTTTTTTAAGGGTATATTGGGTGGGTTTTATTTTTAGGTTAGGGCTTTGGGCCGCAAAAGAGCTAACTGCCCTTTTAATGGCAATGTCCATCCAAATGCCCTTTTCAGGGCAATGGGGAGCTTAGGTTTTTTTAGTTAGCTTTTTATTTGGGGGGTTGGTTGTGTGGGTGGTGGGTTTTACTGTTGGGGGGGTGTTTGTATTTTTCTTTTACAGGTAAAAGAGTACTTTGGGGCAATGTCCTGCAAAAGGCCCTTTTAAGGGCTATTGATAGTTTAGTTTAGGCTATGTTTCTTTTTTTTATTTTGAGTGGGCTTTTTTTATTTTGACAAGGCTATTAGATTAGGTGTAATTATCTGTCAATGATCTGTCATTTGTTTTTGTTTTTCTGTAATTTAGTGGGGGGTTTTTGTGCTTTAGCTAATTGTATTTAATTTATTTAATTTTATTTAATTTAGTTAATTTATTTAATTGTAGTGTAGTGTTAGGTGTTTTACAGGTACTTTTGTATTTATTTTAGCTAGGTAGTTATTAAATAGTTAATAACTATTTAGTAACTATTGTACCTAGTTAAAATAAATACAAACTTGCCTGTAAAATAAAAATAAACCCTAAACTAGATACAATGTAACTATTAGTTATATTGTAGCTAGCTTAGGGTTTATTTTATAGGTAAGTATTTAGTTTTAAATAGGAATAATTTAGTTAATGATAGTAATTTTATTTAGTTTTATTTAAATTATATTTAAGTTAGGGGGTGTTAGGGTTAGACTTAGGATTAGGGGTTAATAAATTTAGAATAGTGGCGGTGACGTTGGGGGCGGCAGATTAGGGGTTAATAAGTGTAGGTAGGTTGTGGTGACATTGGGGGCGGCAGATTAGGGGTTAATAAAAATAATGTAGGTGGCAGCGATGTTAGGGACGGCAGATTTGGGGTTAATAATATTGAACTAGTGTTTGAGAGGCGGGAGTGCGGCGGTTTAGAGGTTAATATGTTTATTATAGTGGCAGCGATGTCCGGAGCGGCAGATTAGGGGTTACAAATTTTATTTTAGTGTTTGCGATGTGGGAGGGCCTCGGTTTAGGGGTTAATAGTTAGTTTATGGTTGTTAGTGTCACGATCACTCTGCTGGTCGCTTTCACTCCGCTGTGTCCTTTTTTCTTCTGCGCTTTTGCGCTACGCTGCGTTGCCTAGCAACATCTCAGCAGAAGCCGTCCCACTCTGCTGATGTCAGAGCGGCTTCTTATTCCGGCGTCTCCACTCCTCCGGTGCCCGATTGTTTTTCCTTCTGTGGCTGCTGTGAGTACATTTATTCTGAATTTCTGGTAATCGATCTTTTGTTTGTCTGACATTGACTCTATTAACCCCTACCTGCCTGATTACACGTTGCTGGACATTGCTTGCTTGATTACTCAGTTGGTTAACCCTTACCTGCCTGATTACACGTTGCTGGACATTGCTTGCTTGATTACTCAGTTGGTTAACCCTTACCTGCCTGATTACACGTTGCTGGACATTGCTTGCTTGATTACTCTGTGGGTTAACCCTTACCTGCCTGATTACACGTTGCTGGACAATGCTTGCTTTATTACTCTGTTGGTTAACCCTTACCTGCCTGATTACACGTTGCTGGACATTGCTTGCTTGATTACTCTATTGGTTAACCCCTACCTGCCTGATTACACGTTGCTGGACATTGCTTGCTTGATTACTCTACTGGTTAACCCCTACCTGCCTGATTACACGTCGCTGGACATTGCTTGCTTGATTACTCAGTTGGTTAACCCCTACCTGCCTGATTACACGTTGCTGGACATTGCTTGCTTGATTACTCTATTGGCTAACCCCTACCTGCCTGATTACACGTTGCTGGACATTGCTTGCTTGATTACTCTACTGGTTAACCCCTACCTGCCTGATTACACATTCATGGACATTGCTTGTTTGATTACTCTATTGGTTAACCCTTACCTGCCTGATTACACATTGCTGGACATTTCTTGTTTGATTACTCTATTGGTTAACCCCTACCTGCCTGATTACACATTGCTGGACATTGCTTGCTTAATTACTCTGTTGGTTAACCCTTACCTGCCTGATTACATGTTGCTGGACATTGCTTGCTTGATTACTCTATTGGTTAACCCCTACCTGTCTGATTACACGTTGCTGGACATTGCTTGCTTGATTACTCTACTGGTTAACCCCTACCTGCCTGATTACACATTGCTGGACATTGCTTGTTTGATTACTCTACTGGTTAACCCCTACCTGCCTGATTACACATTGCTGGACATTGCTTGCTTGATTACTCTATTGGTTAACCCCTACCTGCCTGATAACACGTTGCTGGACATTGCTTGCTTGATTACTCTATTGGTTAACCCCTACCTGCCTGATTACACATTGCTGGACATTGCTTGTTTGATTACTCTATTGGTTAACCCTTACCTGCCTGATTACATGTTGCTGGACATTGCTTGCTTGATTACACTTTTGGTTAACCCCTACCTGTCTGAATACTCGTTGCCTGATCCTGTTGTGCCTACTACCATCCTATATCAGTGAGTACTGTGTTGTATTTTTCCATTGAAGCTGTTGTAGGGTCAGGTCCTGGTTTACACTCAGAGTGCTAGGGTGTAATTAAGTTCATTCTAGCATTTGGTGCTACAGCGTTGTAGTGTAAAACTCTTAACTACTGACTTTAAAATGCGTTAGGGATCTTGGAGGTAGAGGGTGTACCGCTCACTTTTTGGCCATCCAGGACTCGTAATACCAGCGCTATGGAAGTCCCATAGAATTTTTTTTTTATGAAGATTACATAAGTCATTTTGCAGTAAGGCCAAAGAAGTGTGCGGTGCCCCTAAACCTGCAAGACTTATAATAGCAGCAGTAGTGAAAAAGCAGCGTTAGGACCTGCTTTTTCAGCCTAACGCACAACTCGTAATCTAGCCGTATGTTTTTAAACAATAAAAATTCTGGTGTAGACTGTCCCTTTAAAAATTTGTTGTTGAAATCTAAATGGATATGCGTCAATACCTCTTGTTTTTGTTATTATTTGGTCATTTTTGGCAGCACTCACAAGTGTATATATATATTTTGGTAAGGTGGGCTTAACCAAACTGTAAATGTCTTTTTAAACTTTTTGGAGACTGACCAGAGGTGTGCTCTTGATAGTGTGATGGAGTTGTGTGTATATATATATATATAAAGCCAGGGAGTCTCATTCTATGCAGTAATGATTTGAGGCATAGTACTGCAGTGTTAGAATTATATTTTAGAAAATAAGAAAGAATGATTCAGCCCATAAAGGTTATATATTGTAGCATGAGGACCAGTGAATACCTTGCAAGTTGGTGTCTGGTAAGCTGAATATGGTCATATTGTGTGATTAAGATCCCAATATTATTTAAAAGTATAGAAATACCAGGCAATTGTTCTCTGAACAAGGAACACAGCAACCCCAGACAATCGCTTTGGCCTTCATTTGGCCTCTTCAGTGAGGTGTAGCAGTATTTCTCTAAGCACACTGAGCAAGGAGTCCACATCTGGTTGCCCCTTTTTTCCCATAGGGAGACTAAATACACACAAAAAGAAGTGCACTCATAGGAACGAACAACCAGCTCAATACCATTGTTAGCCTGTACTATGGCAATTTACCAACTGGTGCAACTTTCCTGTAGTATATTAGTCTGATCCCGCCTATTACGGTCAGTCCAGCACCGAAATACCAGGCAATTCCTCTCTGAACAAGGAACACAGCCACCCCAGACGATTGTTTCAGCCTTCATTGGGCCTCGCCAGTGAGGTGTAGTGTCAGGGTATCTGTGAATATCAGTAGACAATACATATATATATAAATATAGCTGCAAGCAGCAATAGAGGTGGCCAAGTGCATCGCCTTTGCAATGGCATACAAGCAGCTAAGTCACAATATAATGCTATAAGCAAATTTTAAAGCTTTAACATAAGCGGTTGCAAAGAAAACACATTTTCAAAAATTTTGCGTAAACCAATAAGTCTGCCATAGCTTTTGACCAATTTCTTCAACAAGAACAACTGTGACTCTAGGTCACAATATAAGGTTACACAGCACGTTTCACAGTTCTAACAAAAACCTTTGCAGAGAAAATAGATTTTGAAAATTTTCGCATAAAACAAAATGGATGCCAGATCATATGATATACAGCCTCCATATTATGCACAATAGTTCTCACCATATATGCGAATAAACATGATAAAAATAAAGCATTTTTGTAAGGCAGTTTTTGTTTTATCATTAATTTAAAAATATCGTTAAGCAATTTTGAACAATTCAAAATGGCTGCCAAACCACATGACCAATTGACTTCTCTTGAACAAATCTGAATATTGGTCATAAGATAACGCTAAAAACCAAGTTTCACGTCTGTCTCATAAGCGGTTTCGGAGAAGAAGATTTTTGTAGTTTTTAAAAGCAGCGCATACGAAACAAAATGGCCACCACACTTTGTAATGTATGGCTTCCATATTGCACACACCAATGCTTACCATAGACCTCTACAATTTGCCGAAGTTTCATGAAAATTTAGAAATGTTTTATTTCATGAAGGCGACTGCGCAGTGCAAATTTTAACTGCAATATTGTCTTTAATGGTTATGACTATGTGTAATCATGTGTCTATTACACTGTAATATTGCTAAATATTGTAAAACTAATGCATAAAGTGCAAATTTACGCAATTAAATGTCGATAAAAAGGTTAATGTCTCACTGCAGTCATGTTGATTATAGAAAAATTGCAGTTTGAACAAACTTGGTAGAGAACCTTGCAAGGAGCATATGTGCAAAATTCTGATTTATTGCACTAAGTGGTTTAAGAGAAGAAGATGTTTAAAGATTTTTGCAAAATACAAGATGGCTGCTACATCATGTGACCAAGGCACTTCTGTTGAACAATGGCAAATCTAGTTCATAGCAGCACTGAGCACAGCAAGTTTCAAAGTTGTAACACAAGCAGTTCCAGAGCTTAGAAGAGGAAGTAAACAAAGAGCATAGACACTGGTGGGATCAATATAAATTCAATATATTCCTAGGGGTTTAAGAATCCTTAAGCATTCTTCCTTCAACGATGATCCCAATCTGCTTAAAAAGTGGTATGATGCCCTTAATGAATGTTTATTCAATCTAATGAAGACTCAAATAGATCATATGCGCACTCTACAGTCAGAGTAGTGCAAACATAGAAAAAATTCAAACAGATCTCAGGGTATATCAACAGAACCCAGATTATATCAAGATCACTAAAGATATAAATGATATCAGGAAAATATTGTAAACACAAAAAATAAGAAATTACAATTTGGGGAATTTGGAGAATTTTGGTGAGTAGATGTGTCTATCTGATTTGTATAATCTTTACAGTTAAAAGTATAAACACATTTGTTAGTATAGTCCTCAAGATCTCTTTTTTAAGCGTTTCTCGAAATTTGTCGCAAAAAATAAAATGGCTGCCTAACCATATGACCTATGAGTTTAATGTTGCATGAGATGTAGCATTGCAATAGGCTGTACTAGCATACATGATTTCAAGAGCTTTGCTTTAGCAGTTCAAAAGTTATGGGCAATAGAAAAAGTGGTGTAATAATAATAATAATAATAATAATAATAATAATAATAAAAATAATATTCCTGACAATAACAATAGATTTGCCTGCAACTTCGTTGCTCGCCACCTAATAAGATAAAATAAGTATGCAATCTATCAAATATTAAATTTGAGAATGCTCATTTTATCACTGAATACATTCTGTGTATTGCAAATCTGAGGTCAGACATGAGATACATTTTCCTGATTACAGAAAATCTGAAAACAAAGGAATTGTTTTCAAAGATTCCCTATCAGATCACCACTGATCCCCATAGCTACTCAATACATCTAAGAGAGAACAAAAGATAACATTTGTGTCAATTTGTGAAGGAAAATGTCTCCAAAGTAAACCCATACAAGGAGTCTTCCTATCTGTAAACCACAGTCGAGAGGTCTCGAACTAGATCCTTTGAAGCCTAAGTATAAGCAAGAGTTAATTACCCTCTGCTGAGTACATACACATCTTCCCAGACAAACTGTAAATGTAAATTTTGGCTTTAAAAAAAAGGGAAAAATTTGAAATTGTGTAATGTTTAAATATTATATATATATATACATCAGACTGTCCAAATAATAGTTACAAATACATGGATATAGGATTGTCTGTTTGTATAATGTTAAATATGAAGTGAATTAAATGAATAACTGCATTGGTATATATAAATGTTTGAGTTATTTCAAAATAAATACATTTTTCTTTGTTTTTCAGACATCTAGTTAACATTACAGGGAAGAATCTGATGTGAAGATGAGGTTTCTAAATAAGATACTATAAGCTAATATATAAATGCATAGATGTTGAGCCCATGGGGCATATCTATCAAGCTCCGAATGGAGCTTGATGCCCCGTGTTTCTGGCGAGCCTGCAGGCTCGCCAGAAACATCAGTTATGAAGCAGTGGTCACAAAGACCACTGCTCCATAACCTGTCCGTCTGCTCAGAGCAGGCGGACAGACGTCGCCGGAAATCAACCTGATCAAGTACGATCGGGTTGATTGACACCCCCCTGCTGGCGGCCCATTGAGTCTGCAGGGGGCGGCGTTGCACCAGCAGCTCTTGTGAGCTGCTGGTGCATTGCTGAAAACGGCGATCGTATTGCTCGCCATATTCAGCAAGGTCTGGCGGACCTGATCTGCACTGTCGGATCAGGTTCGCCAGACTTTCTTAAATAGGGGCGCATGTCTTAAACACTGTTGAGACATGTATTAATACATAACTATAATATTCATGTATATCTATGATATAAGATGTGAATAGAAAATGAAATATGTACCAATATATCACATGAGCTGATATACAGAATAAGTCAGATAGACATATATATATATATATATATTTTTTAATAATCATTTTTATTAGTGTTATATGCAATCAAACAATACAAAATCACAAACAATACAAAACATATCTGTTTTAACATGGCTGTTGTCATTGATTCAAGCTGTCACAAGATTAAGTAAAAGAAAGGAAGAAAAACATAATTTATGTAAGAACTTACCTGATAAATTCATTTCTTTCATATTGGCAAGAGTCCATGAGCTAGTGACATATGGGATATACAATCCTACCAGGAGGGGCAAAGTTTCCCAAACCTCAAAATGCCTATAAATATACCCCTCACCACACCCACAATTCAGTTTAACGAATAGCCAAGCAGTGGGGTGATAAAGAAAGGAGTAGAAAGCATCAACAAAGGAAATTTGGAAATAATTGTGCTTTATACAAAAAATCATAACCACCATAAAAAGGGTGGGCCTCATGGACTCTTGCCAATATGAAAGAAATGAATTTATCAGGTAAGTTCTTACATAAATTATGTTTTCTTTCATGTAATGGCAAGAGTCCATGAGCTAGTGACATATGGGATATCAATACCCAAGATGTGGAGTCCTCCACTCAAGAGTCACTAGAGAGGGAGGGAATAAAAATAAAAACAGCCATATTTCGCTGAAAAAAAATTAATCAGCAACCCAAAAAAATAAGTTTATTTTCATTTTTGAAAGAAAAAAACTTAAATCAAAAAGCAGAAGAATCAAACTGAAACAGCTGCCTGAAGAACTTTTCTACCAAAAACTGCTTCCGAAGAAGCAAATACAACAAAACGGTAGAATTTAGTAAATGTATGCAAAGAGGACCAAGTCGCCGCTTTACAAATCTGATCAACTGAAGCTTCATTCTTAAAAGCCCACGAAGTGGAGACTGATCTAGTAGAATGAGCTGTAATTCTCTGAGGCGGGGCCTGACCCGACTCCAAATAAGCTTGATGAATCAAAAGTTTCAACCAAGAAGCCAAGGAAATAGCAGAAGCCTTCTGACCTTTCCTAGGACCAGAAAATAAAATAAATAGACTGGAAGTCTTTCTGAAATCTTTAGTAGATTCCACATAATATTTCAAAGCTCTTACCAAATCCAAAGAATGTAAGGATCTCTCCAAAGACTTCTTAGGATTAGGACACAAGGAAGGGACAACAATTTCTCTACTAAGGTTGTTAGAATTCACAACCTTAGGTAAAAATTGAAAAGAAGTCCGCAAAAATGCCTTATACTGATGAAAAATCAGAAAAGGAAACTCACAAGAAAGAGCAGATAGCTCAGAAACTCTTCTAGCAGAAGAGATAGCCAAAAGGAACAACACTTTCCAAGAAAGTAGTTTAATGTCCAAAGAATGCATAGGCTCAAACGGAGGTGCCTGCAAAACCTTAAAAACCAAATTAAGACTCCAAGGAGGAGAAATTGATTTAATGACAGGCTTAATACGAACTAAAGCCTGTACAAAACAATGAATATCAGGAAGTATAGCAAGGAAATTGCAGACAAACCCTTATCCAAACCATCCTGAAGGAACTGTAAAATTCTAGGAATTCTAAAAGAATGCCAGGAGAATTTATGAGAACACCATGAAATGTAAGTCTTCCAAAATCTATAATAAATCTTCCTAGAGACAGATTTACGAGCTTGTAACATAGTATTAATCACTGAGTCAGAGAAACCTCTATGACTTAGAACTAAGCGTTCAATTTCAATACCTTCAAATTTAATGATTTGAGATCCTGATGGAAAAACGGACCTTGAGATAGTAGGTCCGGCCGTAACGGAAGTGGCCAAGGCGGGCAACTAGACATCCGAACCAGATCCGCATACCAAAACCTGAGTGGCCATGCTGGAGCCACCAGCAACACAAAAGACTGTTCCATGATGATTTTGGAGATCACTCTTGGAAGGAGAACTAGAGGTAAGTAGATTGATAACACCAAGGATGTGTCAGCGCATCTACTGCTTCCGCCTGAACATCCCTGGACCTGGACAGGTATTTGGGAAGTTTCTTGTTTAGATGAGAGGCCATGAAATCTATCTCTGGAAGCCCCCACATCTGAACAATCTGAGAAAACACATCTGGATGAAGAGACCACTCCCCTGGATGTAAAGTCTGGGATACTTCTTTCATAGCTTGGGGACTGTGAGTCCCACCCTGATGATTGACATAAGCCACAGTTGTGATATTGTCTGTCTGAAAACAAATGAACGGTTCTCTCTTTAGCAGAGGCCAGAACTGAAGAGCCCTGAGAATTGCACGGAGTTCTAAAATATTTATTGGTAATCTCGCCTCTTGAGATTTCCAAACCCCTTGTGCTGTCAGAGATCCCCAAACAGCTCCCCAACCTGAAAGACTCGCATCTGTTGTGATCACAGTCCAGGTTGGGCGAACAAAAGAAGCCCTTTGAACCAAATGATGGTGATCTATCCACCATGTCAGAGAGTGTCGTACATTGGGATTCAAGGATATTAATTGTGATATCTTTGTATAATCCCTGCACCGTTGATTCAGCATACAAAGCTGTAGAAAAAGAAGAAAGAAACAGAAGCGCACCAGGGCACGATTCAAGTGAAGATTTTATTATATTAAAACACACACGCAACTTATAATGTTGCACTTACAAGATTTAAAAATAATATGAGCCTGTATACAAATTCTTTGTGTGCGCTGGAGCAGAGATGACAAACCGTTCCTGTCAGCCGTTCTAGGTAAGTACAAGGCGTCCGGACTGCCCTTTCGTACTACCGCGATGACTGTCCACACACAAGAAAAGACCAGGAGCAATGTCCTAGAATCCTTGACGCGTTTCCCCCGAACTTCGGTCAGGCTTTATCAAGAGGTAAAAGAGTACTATTCAGAATTGGCGCTTTTCAGCTTTGTAAATGTCCATATTTGTTAGGCACACCCCTTTTCCGGGGCCTGCTGCGGGTGTGTCATATCCTACCCGTTTGATTGGTGGAAAGTCCGTAACAGAAAAAGAAAAAAAGAGAAAGCAGTGGTAAATGTTTCTTCTGCAAGGATATTGTATTACAAAAATATATACAATTATATCAGTCTTTAGATAAAACATTAAAACCATAATTTAGTGAAATTGTGTTTCCTAAAACTAGAAAGAAAAGTATGCGAAAACTAACTTCCATATATATCACATTGACATAGTTAGACTGCAATAGCGGTATATTCAAAGACGAGGAACATAATAAAAATCTATTATAAATATTTATAAAAACCGAATACAAAATAGTGCAATATAATAAAATTAATACAATTGTTAGATAAAATATTTAAAGATATTAAAAACCACATATTGATTAAAAATGTCATACAAATAAATATAATTATAAAACATTAAAGTGGAATGCCCTGAATTTGATAAGATCTCCATACAAGGCCATAAACCTAACAACAGATTATTAAAATGATACAGGATAAAATTTATAAATAGTTCATTAATATTAATATTATATTATGTTATATCTATATAAAGATTACATATATGCAGCTACATCTATGTCGATATTCAACCCTAATGGTTGTAGTGTTTTCAACTTCCATCCATTTAGTTTCCAACCTTCTTAGATCTAGTAACCAATTGGGTTTATTTGGTGGAACCCAATCTATCACCTGTACTTTTAGAGATTTTGGATTACTACCATGATGTTCAAGGAAATGTTTGGGTACACTATGTGTCAGCAATTTCTCTTTAATATTATAGATATGCTCATTAATTCTTTGTTTGATTTTCCTTTTGGTGCGACCTACATAAAGCAGGCCACACCCACAATGTATTAGATAAACTACATAGGTACAGTCACAATTCTTCCTACCTATAATGTTAAAGGTTTCTGTCAATTCTGAATTAGAAAAAGTGGGAGATTTATCTATGTGTGCACACATATTACACCTTGCTTTACCGCATTTAAACGTACCTTGCAATTTTTAATCAATATGTGGTTTTTAATATCTTTAAATATTTTATCTAACAATTGTATTAATTTATTATATTGCACTATTTTGTATTCGGTTTTTATAAATATTTATAATAGATTTTTATTATGTTCCTCGTCTTTGAATATACCACTATTGCAGTCTAACTATGTCAATGTGATATATATGGAAGTTAGTTTTCGCATACTTTTCTTTCTAGTTTTAGGAAACACAATTTCACTAAATTATGGTTTTAATGTTTTATCTAAAGACTGATATAATTGTATATATTTTTGTAATACAATATCCTTGCAGAAGCAACATTTACCACTGCTTTCTCTTTTTTTCTTTTTCTGTTACGGACTTTCCACCAATCAAACGGGTAGGATATGACACACCCGCAGCAGGCCCCGGAAAAGGGGTGTGCATAACAAATATGGACATTTAAAAAGCTGAAAAGCGCCAATTCTGAATAGTACTCTTTTACCTCTTGATAAAGCCCGACCGAAGTTCGGGGGAAACGCGTTGAGAATTCTAGGACATTGCTCCTGGTCTTTTCTTGTGTGTGGACAGTCATCGCGGTAGTACGAAAGGGCAGTCCGGATGCCTTGTACTTACCTAGAACGGCTGACAGGAACGGTTTGTCATCTCTGCTCCAGCGCACACAAAGAATTTGTATACAGGCTCATATTATTTTTAAATCTTGTAAGTGCAACATTATAAGTTGCGTGTGTGTTTTAATATAATAAAATCTTCACTTGAATCGTGCCCTGGTGCGCTTCTGTTTCTTTCTTCTTTTTCATGGTAGCACAACGAGTCAAATAAGGATTCTTTTGACTAATCCGAAGCTGCACCCGGAGGAACCAGCCCCACAAACGGGGATAAGCATATTCCAGCTGACATCAGTGAACTAATCACTCAAGATTCATTTTGGACACTTCCAAAAGGTACTGTTCTTAAATCTTAAAGGATACTTTGGAAACCCTTCACCTTAATGGACTATTACCTTTTTATTGTTAAACAGTGAAGTGTGGTTTTTATTTATTCATATTCATTCATTTTATTCATATTCATTCATTTTATTCTGTATTATTTATCAGGAGTATTATTAGTACCGTGCAACAACTGATCAGCACACATATATTTTCACTGGTTTTATTATGTGTTATAGTTTTTTTTAATTGAAATTTTATTAGACCTGTGGGTTTTTCTTCATATCACTGTTTAGTGGAAAGTTTATCAGAACCTAAATATTTAAAAATATTTATTTACTAATTGAGGCATTGACAGCCAAGTGCAATATCATCTTTTTCTGTATACAAAGCTGTAGAGGTCTCATGTGAAAACGAGCAAAGGGGATCACGTCCGATGCTGCAGTCATGAGACCTAAAACTTCCATGCACATAGCCACTGAAGGGAATGACTGAGACTGAAGGAGCCGGAATGCTGCGACCAATTTTAAACGTCTCTTGTCTGTTAGAGACAGAGTCATGGACACTGAATCTATCTGGAAGCCTAAAAAGGTGACCCTTGTCTGAGGAATCAAGAAACTTTTTGGTAAATTGATCCTCCAACCATGTTTCTGAAGAAACAACACTAGTTGATTTGTGTGAGATTCTTCAGTATGTAAAGACTGAGCTAGTACCAAGATATCGTCCAAATAAGGAAACACCGCAATACCCTGTTCTCTGATTACAAATAGTAGGGCACCCGGAACCTTTGAAAAGATTCTTGGAGCTGTTGCTAGGCCAAATGGAAGAGCAACAAATTGGTAATGCTTGTCTAGAAAAGAGAATCTCAGAAACTGAAACTGTTCTGGATGAATCGGAATATGAAGGTATGCATTCTGCAAGTCTTTTGTGGACATATAATGTCCTCACTGAACAAAAGGCAGAATAGTCCTTATAGTCACCGTCTTGAAAGTTGGTACTCTTACATAATGATTCAAAATTTTTAGATCCAGAACTGGTCTGAATAAATTTTCTTTCTTGGGTACAATGAATAGGTTTGAATAAAACCCCAAACCTTGTTCCTGAGGAGGAACTGGCATGATTACCCCTGAAGACTCCAGATCTGAAACACACTTCAGAAAAGCCTGAGCTTTTACTGGATTTACAGGGATGCGTGAGAGAAAAAATCTTCTCACAGGAGGTCTTACTTTGAATCCTATTCGATACCCTTGAGAGACAATGCTCTGAATCCAATGATTTTGGACAGATTGTATCCAAAAATCCTTGAAAAACCTTAAACTGCCCCCTACCAGCTGAGCTGGAATGAGGGCCACACCTTCATGCGGATTTAGGGGCTGACTTTGGTTTCCTAAATGGCTTGGATTTATTACAATTTGAGGAAGGCTTCCAATTGGAAGCAGATTCCTTGGGGGAAGGGTTAAGTTTTTGTTCTTTATTCTGACGAAAGGAACGAAAACGGTTAGAAGCCTTAGATTTACCCTTAGGTTTTTTATCCTGAGGCAAAAAAACTCCTTTTCCCCCAGTGATAGTTGAAATAATAGAATCCAACTGAGAACCAAATAAATTATTACCTTGGAAAGAAAGAGATAGTAATCTAGATTTAGATGTCATATCAGCATTCCAAGATTTAAACCACAAAGCTCTTCTAGCTAAAACAGCTAAAGACATGGATCTAATCTCAATTTTGATAATATCAAAAATGGCATCACAAATAAAATGATTAGCATGTTGCAGTAAGTGAACAACGCTAGATATGTCAGAATCCAATTCGTGTTGCACTAAATTTTCCAACCAGAAAGTTGATGCAGCCACAACATCAGCCAAAGAAATAGCAGGTCTGAGAAGATGACCTGAATATAAATAGGCCTTCCTTAGATAAGATTCAAGCTTCCTATCTAAAGGATTCTTAAAGGAAGTGCTATCTTCCATAGGAATAGAGGTACATTTCGCAAGAGTAGAAATAGCCCCATCAACTTTGGGGATTTTTTCCCAAAACTCTATAGATTTTGCTGGTAAAGGATACAATTTTTTAAACCTTGAAGAAGGAATAAAAGAAGTACCTGGCTTATTCCATTCCCTAGAAATCATATCAGAAATAGCCTCAGGAATGGGAAAAATCCCCGGGGAAACCACAGGAGGTTTAAAAACAGCATTTAAACGTTTATTAGACTGAATGTCAAGAGGACTGGTTACCTCAATATCCAAAGTAATTAACACTTCTTTTAATAAAGAACGCATATACTCTATTTTAAATAAATATTAGATTTGTCAGTGTCAATGTCTGAGGAAGGATCTTCTGTTTCAGATAGATCCTCATCAGAAGAGAATGAATTATTATGTTGTTGGTCATTTGAAATTTCATCAGCTAAATGAGAAGTTTTAAAAGACCTTTTACGTTTATTAGAAGGTGGAAATGCAGACAAAGCCTTCATAATAGAATCAGAAACAAATTCTTTAAATTTTACAGGTATATCATGCATATTAGAAGTTGAAGGAACTGCAACTGGCAATGTACTATTACTGATGGAAACACTATCTGCATGTAAAAGTTTATCATGACAACTATTACAAATGACATTTGGTGGAATAATTTCTACAACTTTACAACAAATGCACTTAGCTTTGGTAGAACCGATGTTCCAGCAGAAACTTCTGTGGCAGGATCAGATTGGGATATCTTGCACAATGTAAGAGAAAAAACAACATATAAAGCAAAATGATCTATTTCCTTATATGACAGATTCAGGAATGGGAAAAAATGCAATAGCATAGGCCTCTGAAAGCAAAAAGCAAGAGGCAAACAAACAAGGGGTATTGAAATAATGAAAAAAAATTGGCGCCAAGAATGACGCCCAACGTAACGTAGTCTTTTTTGGTGCCAAAAATGACCGGAAATGACACACTTGCGTCACTAATGACGCCGTCGTGTGAAAGGTCTCGGCGTCATGTATGACGCCAGAAATTACGAAGTTGCGTCATAAACATACTTTTTCGCGCCAACATTTTTTTCACGCCAAGAATGACGCAATAAAGTTTATCATTTGACGCATCCGCGGGCCTAATACCCGCAATTACAAGAAGTAGTGAATTGAAAAAAGACTAAACCCCAGGTAAGAAATACATTTTTTAAAAATGTTTACATTCCCAAATATGAAACTGACAGTCTGCAGAAGGAAATATATGAACCTGACTCATGGCAAATATAAGTACAATACATATATTTAGAACTTTATATAAATGCATAAAGTGCCAAACCATAGCTGAGAGTGTCTTAAGTAATGAAAACATACTTACCAAAAGACACCCATCCACATATAGCAGATAGCCAAACCAGTACTAAAACAGTTATTATTAGAGGTAATGGTAAATTGAGAGTATATCGTCGATCTGAAAAGGGAGGTAGGAGATGAATCTCTACGACCGATAACAGAGAACCTATGAAATAGACCCCCATTAGGGAAATCATCGTATTCAAATAAGTGATACTCCCTTCACGTCCCTCTTACATTCGCTGTACTCTGAGAGGAATCGGGCTTCAACAATGCTGAGAAGCGCATATCAACGTAGAAATCTTAGCACAAACTTACTTCACCACCTCCATAGGAGGCAAAGTTTGTAAAACTGAATTGTGGGTGTGGTGAGGGGTGTATTTATAGGCATTTTGAGGTTTGGGAAACTTTGCCACTCCTGGTAGGCTTGTATATCCCATATGTCACTAGCTCATGGACTCTTGCCAATTACATGAAAGAAAAGATTATTACTTTAAATCAAGTCAGTTCTATCCATCAGACACCTCCCGACATTTTATTATGTGTGAGTTATCATGAGTCTGAGGCAGGGGCCCTACCTGAGGACTGCGGGGTGACAGACGTGTTTGCGCTAATAAATAAGGGTCTAATGGATTCCCAATAAAATTTGATGTCCAAGAATGTATCAAGTTTTTGGGTTCTATAATAGACATACTTCTCCAGAACAAGTGTTTCATCAACGGGATTTATCAACTCAGACCAAGTAGGAACTATTGAGTTTTTCCATTTTCTAGCTATTAGTGTTTTAGCCGAATTAAGGATGAATTGTGTTAAACGTTGGTGTAAGTAACCGACTTTTCTTGGCAGTAGGTTCAATATTGCTATAGTGGGTTCTAGTCTAAATGAGAAGTTGAACACATTTTGTAGTAGGGATTCAATGTGGTTCCAAAAGGGGTGTAATGCGGGGCAATCGCACCACATGTGTAGCATCGTTCCCTTTTGATCACAACCCCTCCAGCATTTATCTGTGGTGGTAGTGTAAATACTTTTTAGCTGAGTAGGTGTGTGATACCTCCTTGTTAAAATTTTGTAATTTAATTCTATCATCTTTGTTGAGGTGGATGATATTTTAGTGTAGTGGAAAATGTGTTTCCATGTCTGTGTATCTAATTCGGTTTCAGTTCTAAATGCCATTTGTGTGTGAAGGTTGGCATTTCTGTGTTATTGTTGGCTAATAGAATGGATTTTGCTAATGTTAAGGAGTGTCTGAGTTTGTCTTGTGACATACAGTGTGATTCAAAGGGTGTTAAGGGTCTGGTCCAGTCCCGTCTGTGTTCGGATGTATCTACTAGGTGTAGCAATTGTTTGTACTTAAGCCATCTAGAGAATGCTCCATTGAAGTAGTGCGATAGGTCTTGTCGAGGTCTTCCGGATGTGTTGATGTGGTTTTTGTATAATCTAATCCTCCCAAAAACTCAGCATTTGGGGATATAGGTGACATGGGGGATCTATAAGTTGAGATGTGGGGGTGGGTTTTAATGTTTTTGTTCCAATTGTCAAATACATTACCATACAAGGGGTAGGCACTTTTTGTCTCAATTCTGTAAGATTGGGGTAGCCAGCACAGAACTCCTGCATTCAGGACCCTCAAAATGTGGGAATCTATTGTTATCTAGGCTTTAATTAGTGAGTTCCTATGCCAATCAAGTATTCTCTGGAGACTAATCGCCTTATAGTATATGTCAAGGCATGGAAGGCCTAAACCTCCCTCCCCTTGTTGTCTGTATAGTGTAGTTCTGTTAATTCTTGGTTTGATTGAGCCTCAGACGTACTTATTTAGGATGCCCTGCCATCTACAGAGGAATGAAGTGGGTACTACCTGCATTATATATAAAATCGTAGGTAATGTGGTCATCTTTAAAGTTTGAATCCTACCCCACCATGAAAAGGGCCGTTTTGACCATGAGTTTAACTCAGTTTGCGTGGAATTGAGTAGATTTGAGTAATTAAATTGGAAAAGTAGTCTGTTATTAGGTGTAAGGCTGGTCCCTAGATATTTCAGTGCTTTGGTTTGTAATTTGTATGGGCTTTGGCTCACAAGTGTGTCTAATTCAGCTTTACGGAGGTTAATATTCATTAATTCAGATTTGGTGTAATTTATCGAAAAGTAGGAAAGTTCTCCAAATGTTTTAAATTTGTTTGTTACTGCCAAAATGGAGGTGTGTGGTGAGGTGAGAGACAAGAGAATGTTATCAGCATATAGTGATACTTTATAATTATTTCCCCCGAGAGGAATCCCCTTTATTTGTTCATTTTAAACAGATTAAACAGACAATAGAAGAATATTTTCAGCACAACACTAATTCGGTTAACAATATTAGCACGTTATGGGAGGCCCACAAGGCAGTAATTAGAGGCAGCTTTATACAACTTAGTGCAAGGAAAAGAAGAGCCCAAACCTCGGAATATAATAATCTTATGCAGCACTTGAAGTTAGCAGAGAACTTACATAAACTTAACCCCAACAATGATAACACATTAGCTAACTTAACAGCGGCCAAGACTGCAGTCAATAACTACTTGCAAAGAGAGGCCCATAAAAAAGCCCTTTCCCTTAGAAAAATTTACTTTCATGGCGGGAACAGATCAGGTCCGCTATTAGCTAAAGCCCTACGTAAAAAAACTTCAGCGAATCACATATACTCTATCAAAGATGAAGAGAGGAAATTAACTCATGACAGCCCTAAAATTGCTGAAATCTTTAGGAAATACTATGATCACATTTACAACCTCTCAATCTCTAAAACACCTCCTAACAGACATGATATCACAGCATATTTAGAATCTATATTGGTGCCATCGCTCACTAAACAACAAAAGCAAAATTTAGATTCACCGATCACAGCACAAGAAATTCTAGTTGCCATATCAGACCTACCCTCCGGTAAAAGCCCTGGCCCTGATGGCCTTACAAATAAATATTATAAAACATTTTAAGGATATACTAGTTGCCCCTATCTTATCCCTATTCCAAACAATAAATGACAAAGGACATCTCCCAATGTTAATGAAAGAAGCACATATTTCAGTGATTCCCAAACCCGGAAAAGAACAAGACTCACCCCCCAACTTTAGGCCCATATCACTCCTAAATACAGATCTTAAAATCTTAGCTAAGATTATAGCTTCACGCATAAACCCAATTTTACCAACACTTATACATACAGATCAGACGGGGTTTGTGGTGGGAAGGGAGGCAAGAGCCAACACCATTAGGGCATTACAGCTGATGTAATATGCTAAAACAAATAAAATGAAAACCGTATTTTTATCCACGGATGCTGAAAAAGGCTTTTGATCACCTAAACTGGGACTTCCTTTTTTCCACACTACAGAAATTTGGTTTTGGGAACACAATGATAAACAGAATTCGAGCATTATACCTTTCCCCAACCACAAAAGTTAGAAAAAACTGATTCCTTTCAGACAAATTTAAGATAAGTAATGGGACGAGACAGGGTTGCCCTCTCTCTCCCCTATTGTTTGTCCTTAGCATTGAAACATTGGCAGCACATATTAGAGACATATATATTTTATTGATTGATACTACTAGTCCCTCATAAAAATGCAACTTTAAAGGCATTTTCTAAAATATTATAGGATTGAAGAATACTCAATTTTAGTCTGTATAGATACATGTTAAATGATATCAGATGGAATATATATGTTGACCAGAAAAGTTGATTAATACAAGAAATTATGGTATATTAAATAAACATTTTAAAGGGACAGTCTAGACCAGAATTTGTATTGTTTTAAAAGATAGATAATCCCTTTATTACCCATTCCCCAGTTTTGCATAGCCAACACAGTTATATTTATATATGTTTTATCTCTGTGATTATCTTGTATCTAAGCCTCTGTAAACTGCCCCTTTATTTCAGTTCTTTTGACAGACTTGCAGTTTAGCCAATCAGTGCTGGCTCCCAGGTAACTTCACGTGCATGAGCACAATGTTAACTATATGAAACACATGAACTAACACCCTCTAGTGGTGAAAAACTGTTAAAATGCATTCTGAAAAGAGGTGGCCTTCAAGGTCTAAAACATTTGCATATGAACCTCCTAGGTTAAGTTTTCAACTAAGAATACCAAGAGAACAAATCAAAATTGGTGATAAAAGTAAATTGGAAATTTGTTTAAAATTACATGCCCTATCTGAATCATGAAAGTTTATTTTGGACTAGACTATCCCTTTAAGGTGAGATATTTAAACTGCAGCAGTATTCATGGTGAGAATGCATTTCTGGTTATCTGCTGCCACCAATAGTTCAGAAATGGTATGACAGCCAAACAAATTGACTATTAGAACAAATGAAAATCCAAATAAGCCAATAATGGATGCATCTCCCAAATAACCAATCAATGCTCAGCTCTGTTAAGTGTGAATCAGGGACAAGCATCGCTAAGAGCCTATCCAATTCTGTGGGAATGATTAAAGAAAAGGATGAGGGATTCTTTATTTTGAATAAAGACCCACATACACAGTAGACAAAGGACAGACAGACTCAAAGAGGCAAACATTTTTAGAGAGGAAAATACACAAGCTTTGTGCCAAATATATTCTCTGCCATTTTGGAACACTTTCTTGAATAAAGGAAGATAACAATTTTGAGGCCTGTACCTTTGCGCATAGTGGATAAATCCTTCTTAGATGACCCACAAGAAGAAACTGAACAGTCATTTGGTTATTTGGTAAATTATAAGCTAAATACAGTATATATATATATAATATGTAAATCAAATGTCATCTAAAATTATAGTTATATCGTAGTTGTGATTTAAAAGGAGACTGTATTTTTATTTTTTATATTAATCAGACCAAGGGTAGTAAGTATACTGGTATTAATTATTAATGTTTAGAAAGAATTTTGTATTTTAATATCATAAATTAATTACAGTTATTGCTATCTATATATTTTAGAATTTGCCTTATTGTAGCTAAATAAGAGTTAATTTCTAGTCAGACATATTGGCATATAAATTGGCTGTTTGCATTAATAATATATATAATTAAGATTTTTGTGAAGTATCTTTATATATTGTTTATCTAAACACTGTGAAGTTAGCGGTCCATATTCTGGTAATTTATTGTGGTATTTTAATGTTATTCATTGTGAGTAAGGTTAATTTTAAAGGTATATTTTTTATGATCTGTTATTTAGAATATTGTAACGGAATAAGCGTGCATAGTTGATTCAAAGCTAGTCTCTACTTAATATATTTCAATGTGTTTATAAATTTAGCTAATCTCAAGAATTTAGGAATAAATATTAATTTCAATTGTTTCGTATATACATTTTAATTGGAGGTTATTCAAAGATAGTCTCTACTTAATATATTTCAATGTGTTTATAAATTTAACTAATCTCAAGAATTTTGAAATAAATATTAATTTTAATTGTTTCGTATATACATTTTAATTGGAGGTTATTTTAAAGAATAATATAAATAAAATATATTTATAACAATGGTATATACTGACAGTAGCAGTATTCCTCTAAGCACACTGAGCAAGGAGTCCACGTCTGGTTGCCCCTTTTTCCCATAGGGAGACTAAATACACACAGAGAGAAGTGCACTCACAGGAACGAACAACCAGTTCAATACCATTGTTAGCCTGTTCTATGGCAATTTACCACCTGGGTGCAACTTATTTTAGCCCAGTAATGCTTTTCACATAGTAGAACTTTCCTGTAGTATATAAGTCTGATCCCACTTATTACGGTCAGTCCAGCACCAAAATATCAAGAAATTCCTCTCTGAAGAAGGAACACAGCAACCTCAGATAATTTTGGTCTTAATTTGGCCTTGTCACTGAGGTGTAGCAGTATTCCTCTAAGCACACTGAGCAAGGAGTCCATGTCTGTTCTATGGCAATTTACCACCAGAGTGCAACTTCCTTTAGCCCAGTAATGCTTTTCACTGCCTATTATGGTCAGTCCAACCCCGAAATACCACACAATTCCTTTCTGAACAAGGAAAACAGCAACCCCAGACGATAGTTCCCCAGACGATAGTTTTCTACTCTGTGAAAAGTATTACTGGGCTAAAAGAAGTTGCACCCAGGTGGTAATTATCACATGACCCCAGATGTTGATTCGAAACTCATCCAAGCCTTTATGCATAACCTAAATCTAGTTGATAGTTGGAGGATCAGGAACCCTGATAGCAGAGAATACACCTGGGTATCAAAAACACACTGTCAAGGAAAGATTATTTTCTAACTTCACCGATAATTCACACTCAAATAACAGACATGGGATTCCCCCAAAAAGTTGTTTCAGATCACACCCAAATCTGGCTCTATTTAGAAATACATGCTGAGAAACCTAGGGCTAGCTGTTGGCAATTTCCCCACGTTTTAGTGCATAATTCCTCTTTTTAAGCCTGCCAGCTAACCAAATGAAATGATTATGTCACTTTAAATAGCTCAAGCCGAGATGACCTAGATCTCTATTGGCATGCTTCCAAAGTGGTGATGAGAGGCGAGATCACATCATTCAGTGTTAAATTTTGTAAAAGCAAACAGACTTCAGAGTTATTGGCTAGACAAGTTGTCAACTTACAGCATGTACTTAGCTAATCCCAATAAAGAACATAGGGAGGCATATTTTTAACAAAAAGGAGAGAGATACTTATCTTGCTTCAGTGGGCAATGCATATACGGTCCATATAAAAGGGAAATATTACCGCTATGGTAATAAGACCAGCAAGTTACTCGCTAATGTCACTAAGATGTATAGCCCAAGATCGCATGTCTCTGTTTAGAAAATGAATGGGGATAGGAAATTTAAATTGGTGGAAATTGCAGAGGGATTTAGCAAATATGATCATAATCTATACAAATGTCAACACCCTGATATGGCCCAAAAACTGCGCTTTTGGGAGAAGGTGAAGCTGCCTAAAATCACTCAATATCAGGTAGAACTATTAAATGCCCCAATTTCTTTTAAGTAGGTACTGCTAGCAATTAAACATATGTCCCCAGACATGACGGCAGGCCAAGATGGACTGCCTATAGAGTATTATAAAATACTCCAGAAGCAAATTGCTCCGACCCTAGCGGATTTATACACCTCAAACCTCTTAACGACTAAGACCCAGCTGACATTTTCACTGATGATTATATGTCTTATTCCAAAGACTGGTAGAGATCCCGAGTTACTCATCTCCTACCACTCCATTTCACTGCTCAACAGTGACTATAAATTACTGACTAAGATGTTAACGGACTGTCTATCTGGCATAATACCAAATATAGAGCATACAGATCAGACAGGGTTTGTCAAACCCCCATCATCAGTGGCAAACATTAGAAAAAGGTTATTAGTGCTTTCCCATTATTGGGACAATAATAAAGACCTACTTACTCATGCAAAAAGGTGTTTAATAGAGTAGAATGGCAGGATTTATTTCATACCCTACAGATATTTGAACTTCAGGGTGAATTTCGTGCCTTGATAGCCAAACTATACACTCAGCCTAGAGCAGCAGTGATGGTTAATGGCCACTTATCCCATAGGTTGACATTGGAAAGGGGTTCTAGGCAGGGATGCCCATTGTTCCCCCTGCTATTTGACCTAGCTATAGCCCCTTTGGTTTGCCTTCTGAGACAAGACATGGAGGGGATACAAATTGATCAAAAATATCACTATATGCTGATTACATGTAATTGTTCATCATAACCTGGCTTAAACTATTCCAGGAGTGATGTTTCAAATAGAACACTTTGACATGTTTTCAGGCCTAAAAATCTTATATAAAACAAATATAAGTCACACATACTGTGGCTGAACCAAAACAAGTCGGCCAATATAGAGGGATGGGAGTTTAGGGAAGTAAAAGATTCTTTCACCTACTTGGGTATACGCATTGCACAAAATTAATCAAAGTAGTACACCCTGAAAGTCTCCCCAATAATAAGTTCCACGAGAGCACCCTGAAGAGTTGGATGCGTATACCTTTTTCCATATCTGGAAGGATAAGACTTCTTTTCCCAAAATTACTGTACGTACTACAATCTTTGGGCTCATTTCCATTGAGCTGTTAAAAATGGAGCCGTAATCTACCGAAGTTACCGGCAGCTAAAAGTAACTTACGGCTCCATTTTAGTACCAGGTTTCCATTAAAATAGTTAGCGCATTATGTGCAGTCGCCCTTTTCGTGTAGGTGTAAGTTAACAATGTGTTAACACTTCCACCCGATGCTGGATTTCTTGAAAATTAATTGGTTACTATGGTAACCCGACCTTACACTACACTTACACTCGATCACATATACAATGCTGCATATAAGGGCGGTGTGTGTATTTTACCCGTTGCTCACTGTTATGATAAAAGCAAACACCTAATGCATGCACAATATCAACCACCATACCCCCACCACAATAACTAAAAAATGTATCAACCCCCATATCGAAAAGTATTTATTAAAGTTCTTAACCCATAAACCGCCATCCCCCCACATTGCAACTAACAATAATATGTATTAACCTTTAAACCACCATCCCCCCACAACGCATATTAACTATTTAAACTATTAACCCAATCTGCCATCCCTCTCCAATGCAAAAAATTACATAAAAATTAAACCTAAGATTTCATTAAAATACGAAATCTATTACATAAAATAAAAAAATCTAAAATCACAAAAAAAAAAAAAAATCTAAGAAAAACATAGATGGAAATATCCAAAATAGTACAATTTAAGACTAATCTAATACCTCTATAAAAACAAAAAAAATAATACTGTACTCACCGTTCCTGAAATCCAGTCATCTATCTTCATCCAGGCGGTGACATGTCTTCATCCAGGCAGCCACATCTATCTTCTTCCCGGAGGTGCAAAGTGGCCTTCCAATGCGCGGTGCGGTCTTCTGCAGTGGCGCAGTCATCCGGCGTGGAGGCTCCTCTTTATGCGATTGTCTGCCGCACACTGAAGCTTGAATGCATGGTACCCATTTTATATTGGGGTACCTTGCCTTCCTATTGCCTGAAAATTTCAAATCAGCCAATAGAATGTGAACTGCTTAAATCCTATTAGCTGTTCAAAATCAGGGCTATTGGTAGTTTAGTATTAGATTAGGGGGTGTTTTTATTTTGGGGTGGCTTTTTTGTTTTTATAGGGGTATTAGATTAGGTTTAAATGTTATTATTTTGGATAATTCTGTTTATTTTTTATGTAATATTAGATTTCTTTTATTTTTTGTGATTTTAGATTTTTTTTCTTTTATGTAATCTTAGATTTTGTATTTAAATTAAAGGGACACTCAAGTCAAAATTAAACTTTAATTATTCAGATAGAGCATGTCATTTTAAACAACTTTCCAATTTACTTCCATTAAAAAAAGTGCATAGTCTTTTTAAACTTTTTAAGTCACCAGCTCCTACTGAGTAGTGATGTCGCGAACCTAAAAATTTCGGTTCGTGAACGGTGGACTCAAACTTCCGCAACTGTTCGCGAACCGGTGAACCGGGCGAACCGCTATTGACTTCAATAGGCAGGCGAACTTTAAAACCCACAGGGACTCTTTCTGGCCACAATAGTGATGGAAAAGTGGTTTCAAGGGGACTAACACCTGGACTGTGGTATGCCGGAAGGGGATCCATGGAAAAACTCCCATGGAAAATTACATAGTTAATGCAGAGTCTGATTTTAAGCCATAAAGGACATAAATCACCTAACATTCCTAAATTGTTTGGAATAACGTGCTTTAAAACATCAGGGATGATGTTGTATCGATCAGGTAGTGTAAGGGTTACGCCCGCTTCACAGTGACAGACCAAACTCCCTGTGTAACGCACCGCAAACAACCGCAAACAGTCCATTTGCACAACCATGAGATAGATAGATTTGATAGATAGATAGATGATAGATAGATAGATAGATAGATAGATAGATAGATAGATAGATACATAGATTAAATAGATGCAATATACATTTGATAGATACAAATTACACAGATCAATAGATGCAATATACATTTGATAGATACGAATTACATAGATCAATAGATGCAATATACATTTGATAGATACAAATTTCATAGATCAATAGATGCAATATACATTTGATAGATACAAATTACATAGATCAATAGATGCAATATACATTTGATAGATACGAATTACATATATCAATAGATGCAATATACATTTGATAGATACAAATTACATAGATCAATAGATGCAATATACATTTGATAGATACAAATTACATAGATCAATAGATGCAATATGCATTTGATAGATACAAATTACATAGATCAATAGATGCAATATACATTTGATAAATATGAATTACATAGATCAATAGATGCAATATACATTTGATAGATACGAATTACATAGATCAATAGATGCAATATACATTTGATAGATACGATTGATAGTTAGATAGATTTGATCGATAAATAGATAGATTTGATAGATATATAATTTCCCAGACAGAGAATTACAAGACGTGTAAGGGACCCATGGTAAGGTTACTTCCTTTTGCACAATCGAGTACAGGTTGGGGCCCGGGATTGCCTTTTGTGCAAGGAAATTGTGGCCGGGTACCTTCCACTGCAGTGTCCCCTATCAGGGGACGTGTATATGGCATGGATTTTAGGAACCGGGAGATGGAAAAAGATGCTTGGACACCCAGTACAGGTCGTTCTCCTTCAGCCTTTTTATACAAGGGTCCCTGACCCTCAACAGGCACGACAGCATGAAAGACCCCATATGCCATGACTTCCTTTTGCAGAATTGAGTACAGGTATGGCATCGATTTTAGGAACCCGGAGATAATTGTTAGGAACCGGGAGATGGAAAAAGATGCTTGGACACCCAGTACAGGTCGTTCTCCTTCAGCCTTTTTATACGAGGGTCCCTGACCCTCAACAGGTACAACAGCATGAAAGACCCCATATGCCATGACTTCCTTTTGCACAATCGAGTACAGGTATGGCATAGTTTTTAGGAACCCGGAGATAATTTTTAGGAACCGGGAGATGGAAAAAGATGCTTGGTCGGTCCTCCTACTTCAAATTTGGGGCACTGCGCGTGCAATCTACTGTGCCATGAGTGGTGTGTTAAGTAGTACTATTCTTAGCAGTTTAATCCCTGTTATGTGCCTTTTTTTTGTTTGGGTTTTTGAAGCCACAGTGCAGCACCAGAGGCCAGAAAAATTAGGCATGTACGCATGCCTGAAAAATTAGGTATTGTTGCAGCCGCTGCTGGATGTTTGTTTGACAAATAGAAAGTGCCCTAAAACATTGCGGCTTGAACCCTAGTTGTTGGCGGATAAGTTACGCAAGTCATCCGGCATTCGAAGATAAAATACAGCAGCGTGTGGACCATTTTTAGCCCAAGTCAGCTCATCTCATCAGGCCTTTTTTACTCAAATATATTGCCCAATGTCAGTCCCTTCGGGATCCATCCCTCATTCATTTTAATAAAGGTGAGATAATCAAGACGTTTTTAACCTAGGCAACTTCTCTTCTCAGTGACAATACCTCCTGCTGCACTGAAGGTCCTTTCTGACAGGACACTTGAAGCGGGGCAGGCCAGAAGTTCGATTGCAAATTGGGATAGCTCAGGCCACAGGTCAAGCCTGCACACCCAGTAGTCAAGGGGTTCATCGCTCCTCAGAGTGTCGAGATCCGCAGTTAATGCGAGGTAGTCTGCTACCTGTCGGTTGAGTCGTTCTCTGAGGCTGGATCCCGAAGGGCTGTGGCGATGCATAGGAGTTAAAAAGGTCTGCATGTCCTCCATCAACAACACGTCTGCAAAGCATCCTGTCCTTGCCGGCGTGGTCGTGGGAGGAGGAGTATTACTTTCATCTCTTCCCCTGTTAGATTCCCGTTGTGCTGTGACATCACCTTTATATGCTGTGTAAAGCATACTTTTTAATTTATTTTTGAACTGCTCCATCATTTCCGACTTGCGGGAATTCGGTAACATTTCAGTCACTCTATGCTTATACCAGGGGTCTAGTAGCATGGACACCCAGTAAAGTTTGTTCTCCTTCAGCTTTTTTATACGAGTGTCCCTCAACAGGCACGACAGCATGAAAGACCCCATTTGCACAAGGTTGGATGCCGAGCTACTCATGTCCCGTTCCTCATCCTCACTGATCTCACTGAAGGTATCTTCTTCCCCCCAGTCACGTACAACACCACGGGTACCAGATAGGTGACAACAATGAGCACCCTGGGATGCCTGTTGTGCTTGGTCTTCCTCCTCCTCCTCAAAGCCACATTCCTCCTCTGACTCCTCTTCCTCACAATCCTCTTCCTGCGTTGCCGCTGGTCCAGCAAGCGATGCTGATAAGGCTGTTTCTGGTGGTGATGGAGACCACAACTCTTCCTCTTCCTCTTCACGCTCATCTACGGCCTGATCCAGCACTCTTCGCAGGGCACGCTCCAGGAAGAAAACAAATGGTATGATGTCGCTGATGGTGCCTTCGGTGCGACTGACTAGGTTTGTCACCTCCTCAAAAGGACGCATGAGCCTACAGACATTGCGCATGAGCGTCCAGTAACGTGGCAAAAAAATCTCCAGCTCCCCAGAGGCTGTCCTAGCACCCCGGTCATACAAATACTCGTTAACAGCTTTTTCTTGTTGGAGCAGGCGGTCGAACATTAGGAGTGTTGAATTCCAACGTGTCGGGCTGTCGCAAATTAAGCGCCTCACTGGCAGGTTGCTTCGCCGCTGGATATCTGACAAGTGCGCCATGGCCATGTAGGAACGCCTGAAATGGCCACACACCTTCCTGGCCTGCTTCAGGACATCCTGTAAGCCTGGGTACTTATGCACAAAGCGTTGTACAATCAGATTACACACATGTGCCATGCACGGCACATGTGTCAACTTGCCCAATTTCAATGCCGCCACCAAATTACTTCTATTGTCAGAAACCACTTTGTCGATCTCCAGTTGGTGCGGAGTCAGCCACTGATCCACCTGTGCGTTCAGGGTGGACAGGAGTGCTGGTGCGGTGTGACTCTCTGCTTTCAGGTAAGTCAACCCCAAGACGGCGTGACACTGCCGTATCCGGGATGTTGAATAGTACCTGGGGAGCTGGGGGGGTGCCATTGATGTGGAGCAAGACGCAGCAGCAGAAGAGGACTCAGCAGAGGAAGAGGTTATGGAAGAGGATGGAGTAGGAGGAGTAGAGGAGGTAGCAGCAGGCCTGCCTGCAAGTCGTGGCGGTGTCGCCAACTCCTCTGTAGAGCCACGCATTCCATGCTTGTCAGCCGTCAGCAGGTTTACCCAATGCGCAGTGTAGGTGATATACCTGCCCTGACCATGCTTTGCAGACCAGCTATCAGTGGTCAGATGGACCCTTGCCCCAACACTGTGTGCCAGACATGCCATTACTTCCTTTCGCACAATCGAGTACAGGTTGGGGATTGCCTTTTGTGAAAATAAATTTCGGCCGGGTACCTTCCACTGCGGTGTCCCAATAGATACAAATTTTTTGAACGCCTCAGACTCCACCAACTTGTATGGTAAAAGCTGGCGGCTAAGAGTTCAGACAAGCTGGCTGTCAGACGCCGGGCAAGGGGGTGACTTTGGGACATTGGCTTCTTACGCTCAAACATGTCCTTGACAGACACCTGACTGTGGGCAGATGAGCAGGAACTGCTACGGTAGAGAGACTGAGTGGTGGATCGTTGAGAGGGGGCAAGGAGTACAGCAGTGGTTGACGTGGCTGAAGATGCTGGACCAGGAGGAGGATGGCGGCTTTGAGTTTGTGTGCTGCTTCTACTCATGTGTTCATCCCATCTGCGTTTGTGATGTGAGATAATGTGCCTTCGCAAAGCAGTTGTACCTAGGTGGGTGTTGGACTTCCCACGACTCAGTTTCTTTTGGCACAGGTTGCAAATGGCATCGCTGTTGTCAGAGGCAGACACACACAAAAAATGCCACACTGCTGAGCTCTGTGATGATGGCATTCTGGTGGTGGCAACAGCATGCGTTGATTGGCGTGCTGTCTGGCTGACCCCGGGTGCCGATGCATGCTGTCTGACTGTGCCACTATCTCCTTGCGATGACCTCCCCCTGCTTCCAACTTGTCTCCTCCTTCTCCTCTCTGTCTCCCCATCTGAACTTTCCCCCTCTTCTTCTTCTCTTCTAGCGGGCACCCATGTGACATCCACAGTCGCATCATCATCAACCGCTTCACTTGTATCTGACAAATCAACAAAGGAAGCAGCAGCGGGTACAACATCATCATCATCATTACACCGTACGTAAATGTCTGTAATGCTGCCTGACTGAGACATATCACTGTTATCTACATCCTCTGTCAATGATGGTTGCGCATCACTCATTTCTTCCAACTGATGTGTCAATAACTCCTCTGACAGATCAAGTGAAGCGGCTGTGCTGCTAGTGTTGGTGGTAGCGGCAGGCGGGTGAGTAGCACTGGTGACTTGAGAGGTGCCCGAAGCTAAGCTGGAGGTGGATGGTGCGTCAAGGTTATGAGCGGAAGCTGTAGAAGATTGGGTGTCCTGTGTTATAAAGTCAACTATTTCATCAGAACTTTTTGTGTTCATGGTACGTGGCCTAACACTGGGCATTATTCTATGGCCAAAGGGTACACACAAAGAGGAACTCCAGCACTCCAGTATTAGAAAAAGGCAATTTATTAAGCAACGTTTCGGGGTCACAGCCCCTTCCTCATGCTATATCTTTATTAAACAACACATCACCATTTAAATACCCTCCTTTAGGCGTCAAAAATGCACCTACATTGGGGAATTGTCTCCCTCTAGTGGTTATTTATGGTCACTAAACCAAATGTATATACTATTTCCTAAGTGATATATATTGCTACTTATAATCACATTACATTATGCTTACAACTGTACAGGAATATACAACAATATCAAACATGCATAAATGTATGAAAAATGCCTAAATGTATGAAAAATCATCTACAAATGTATAAAAGAATTATTTTGTAAAACAAATGTATAAAAATATATATGAAGATGCAGATATCTATATTTTTTGTATGTTTTACTCTACTCAATTAATATAGGTTCACTTACTCAAAGCTCATTTTCCAAAATCATATTGCTATTTGGATAGTCATAGGGGGAATATATAGAAAAGCACGCTTATATTATGTTCAAATCTTGTTATGCATTATTATACCCTTGGATAAATTACTTGGATAAACTACTAAAAGAAATTTGTTCCTTGGAGGAAGTAATGCTTTAGAATAAACTTTAGAAAAAACATATAATGCTTTTAGAAAAAACAAGACAAGTCATAATCTCTGTTGAGACCCCTAGGTTGAAGTGTAGCTAGTTGGTGTATCCACCACATTTCCCTTTGTTGGAGGAGACGTTCCCTATCCATTCCATTTCTATTGGGGCCTACATGGTCTATTATCTGCCACCTCATCTGGCTGACACTATGTCCTTTCTCTAGGAAATGACTTGAGACTGGGGCATCTTTGTTATTACACCTAATGTTCGATCTGTGCTGACTCATACGGTCACGGGCCTTACGAGTAGTCTCGCCGATATAAACCAAGGAACATGGGCATTTTATAAGGTAAATTACATGAGTTGTCTCGCAGGTATAGAAGCCTTTGATGTTGTATTTCCTACCACTTTGAGGGTGGTGGAAATTCTCTCCTTTAATGATCGAATGGCAACTCATGCAATTGTAACAGGGGAACGTACCTACTCTCTTTTTCCCAGTGATTGTCTGCTGTATTTTACCCGTGGTCCCCAAGTCTGTTCTAACAAGCTGGTCTCTTAGGCTCTTGACCCTTTTATAGGCCATGAGTGGTGGTTTTTTAAAATATGTGACTCCCGTTGCTTAATAAATTGCCTTTTTCTAATACTGGAGTGCTGGAGTTCCTCTTTGTGTGTACCATTGACAGATTATTGGGGGGCTGTGGCAGTGCCCCTGGTCTCCTGTGCACCCAGACCTCTGTGCTGTGCTCACTCTTGGACTATGGCCAAAGGGAATCATAGCACCACGACCACAACGGCACCTGCGGGGTGGCCTGCCTCTGCCTGTCATTTTTTTTTTAAATGTACACTTACACTACTATTAAACAAGATATGAGTGGTGGCACTGGGCAAGTGGGCACAGTATACGCTGTGAGCCTGACACAAAAAAGCAGACTGATGTTTCACAGTCAAAAAAGTTTTTTTTTTTAAATATTTACACTACTGTTATAACAAATATGATTGGTGGCACTAGTTGTCAAGTGGGCCTGGCACACATGCTGGCAGGCAGGCAGGCAACTGTAATTAGATTACACTAGCAGACTGATGTTTCACAGTCAAAAAAGTTTTTTTTTAAATATTTACACTACTGTTACAACAAATATGAGTGGTGCCACTGACTTGGCAAGTGGGCCTGGCACACATGCTGGCAGGCAGGCAACTGCAATTAGATTACACTAGCAGACTGATGTTTCACAGTCAAAAAAGTTTTTTTTAAAATATTTACACTACTGTTATAACAAATATGATTGGTGGCACTAGTTGGCAAGTGTGCCTGGCACACACGCTGGCAGGCAGGCAACTGCAATTAGATTACACTAGCAGACTGATGTTTCACAGTCAAAAAAGTTTTTTTCTAAATATTTACACTACTGTTACAACAAATATGAGTGGTGCCACTAACTTGGCAAGTGGGCCTGGCACACACGCTGGCAGGCAGGCAGGCAACTGCAATTAGATTACACTAGCAGACTGATGTTTCACAGTCAAAAAAGTTTTTTATTAAATATTTACACTACTGTTATAACAAATATGATTGGTGGCACTAGTTGGCAAGTGGGCCTGGCACACACGCTGGCAGGCAGGCAACTGCAATTAGATTACACTAGCAGACTGATGTTTCACAGTCAAAAGGTTTTTTTTAAATATTTACACTACTGTTACAACAAATATGAGTGGTGCCACAAACTTGGCAAGTGAGCCTGGCACACATGCTGGCAGGCAGGCAGGCAACTGCAATTAGATTACAATAGCAGACTGATGTTTCACAGTCAAAAAAGTTTTTTTTTAAAAATATTTACACTACTGTTACAACAAATATGAGTGGTGCCACTAAGTTGGCAAGTGGGCCTGGCACACACGCTGGCAGGCAGGCAACTGCAATTAGATTACACTCGCCACAGTTGTTAGGTTTAGGGATTAATAGGTTAATTTAGTGTATGGCGATGTGGGGGGCTGGCGGTTTAGGGGTTAATACATTTATTTTTGTGGTGGGCTCCGGGAGCGACAGGATAGGGGTTAACAACTTTATGTAGGTGGCGGCAGTATAGGGGGTGGCAGATTAGGGGTTAATAAGTATAATGTAGGTGGCGGTGGGCTCTGGGAGCGGCGTTTTAGGGGTTAATAAGTATAATGTAGGTGGCAGTGGGCTCCGGGAGCGGCAATTTAGGTGTTAATAACTATATTTAGTTGTGGCGGGGTCTGGGAGCGGCGGGATAGGGGTTAAACAGTTTAGTATAGTGGCAGTGTTTAGTGACGGTACACAAATAAAGCTGTGAAAAAGCCAAAGAGCAGCGAGATCGATGACTGTTAGTTATCAACAGTCCGCTGCTCATTGCCTCGTACTTGGTGCGTGGCTTTTTTGACAGCTTTTTTGTTAAATATGGAGAACGTATTCAGGTCCGCGGCAGCGATTTTAGACGTTGTTAGGTGAGCGTATTAGTGCCGATGAATGCAGCACAGTTGACTGCTTGATAAATAGGCCCCTAAGGGCTATTGCATTGTCTTGTTATCTTGCATTTGTTGATTATGCAAATCTACTGTGTTGACTGGTCCTTTAAATCTTAGGTTTTATTTTTTATGCAATGTTAAAAAAAAAAATTTAATTTTAGATTAGGATTTTTAATTTCGGTATTTTAATTAATTTATTATTTTAATAGTCTTTTTTTATTTTATGTAATGAGGGTTAACTTAGAGGGTGTTAGGTTAGGGGGCTTAGTGATTAGAATAATACTTAGCGTTGTGGGAGGATGGTGGCTTAGTGGTTAATAGTTTAAATAGGTAGATTGCTTTGTGGGGGATGGCAGATTAGGTGTTAATAGTTTAAATAGGTACTTTGAATTGTGGGGGGTTGGAGGTTTAGAGGTTAATAAATTTTATTGTTAACTGCAATGTGGGGGGATGGCGGTTAAGTGGTTAATACATTTTATTGTCAGTTGCGATGTGGGGGGATGGCGGATAGAGAGATTTTGACGTGTCGGTTTTATTTTTGGGAGGCGGGTTAGATTTCAATGGGAAATAGGTCTCAAAAAGCTCCTTTTTCCTGTTTTACACCTAGTTGAGCTTTGTGTAATTTTTGTTAATGTATCGGTAGCCTCCGACAGTGTATTAATCGTTTGCACGGTCATCGCTGAAATTGAGGTATAACGAGCCGTTGGAAACAGTCGGTGAACGATATTGCTTCCAACAGCATATTTATCAGTTTGGAAACGAGCCCTTTGTTGGTATTACTAACTAAAGCTGAAATTCAAAAACTGCCTGCACTGTATTCCTCCTTTATCTGACAGTCTAAAAGGAGTAGAATAGGTCTGTGGAAACTATTATAATCCCCCTTAAAAGGTGGGGTTCAGACCCTGAATGTGCTGTGCTTTTACTGGGAGGCACTAGCAAAAATTTTGCATTAGACTAAGTCACAGGCGTAGGTTGCTTCACCGGACTAGATATAGAAAAAGAAATGGCTTCACCAATAGCCCTAGGATTTCTACCATTTATCTCTCTCAATAGGGTTCCGAGCATTATTAAAGATAATATTTTGTATAGGGGATCAATAATAACCTGGAAAAAAATCTCTCAAGCATGAGGTTTTGAGGGAGGAGGGCATATGTACCTACCCCTCTGTGGCAATCTAGATTTAATACCAGGTTTAACTGCAGGGTCGTTTGCATAGTCTATAGGGTAAATGTTAAACTACCCTAATAAGAGTACACTCACTTATGAGCAATTAAAATAGCAATGTAATATACCACCAAGGCAACATCATTTTGCTTACTTACAGGCCAGGCACTATGTAACAGGAATACTAAGACAGGAACCTCAAATCTGTGAAAAATCTTACTGGGACACTAAGACTTCCTTATATGTACAAGGCAATAGATCAATTTTCCCTATATATGATGCTGAAAGCCCATTGACACAAATTATTGGACAGCGGAAAGGAGATAGTGGGGGGTAGTTATCAAGCCGTCTACTTTTCTTGCTTCGCCGGCCCAATACGCCCGCCTAAGCTCGCCTACCTTCGCCGCCGCGGACCTGAAAAAATACGCCTAAGTTATCAAATAAAGCTGTCAAAAAGCCGCGGGGCGATGAGCAGCGGACTGTGACAGTTATCACTCATCCGATCTCGCTGCCCTTCGGCTTTTTCCCAGCTTTATTGCTAGCCTGTCACTAAGCACTCACACTAAACTACACTGTTCTACCCCCTATACCGGCGCCCCGGAATAAAATTATTAACCCCTAAACCTAAGTCTAACCCTAACCCTAACGCCCCCCTAACTTAAATATTAATTAAATAAATCTAAATAAATTAACTCTTATTAACTAAATGAATCCTATTTAAAACTAAATACTTACCTTTAAAATAAACCCTAATATAGCTACAATATAAATAATAATTATATTCTAGCTATCTTAGGATTTATATTTATTTTACAGGTACCTTTCAATTTATTTTAACCAGGTACAATAACTATTAAATAGTTATTAACTATTTAATAGCTTACCTAGCTAAAATAAAAAGAAATGTACCTGTAAAATAAAAACTAACCTAAGTTACAATTACACCTAACACTACACTACACTATAGCTACAATATAATTAATAATTATATTATAGCTATCTTAGGATTTATATTTATTTTACAGGTAACTTTGTATTTATTTTAGCTAGTTAGAATAGTTATTAAATAGTTATTAACTATTTAATAACTACATAGCTAAAAGAAATACAAAATTACCTGTAAAATAAATCCTAACTTAAGTTACAATTAAACCTAATACTACACTATCATTAAATTAATTAAATAAATTAACTACAAATAACTACAATTAAATACAATTACATAAACTAACTAAAGTACAAAAAATAAAAAAAGCTAAGTTACAAAAAATAAAAAAATAAGTTACAAACATGTTACAAATATTACAACAATTTTAAGCTACTTACACCTAATCTAAGCCCCCTAATAAAATAACAAACCCCCCCAAAATAAAAAAATGCCCTACCCTATTCTAAATTAAATAAATTTCAAAGCTCTTTTACCTTACCAGCCCTTAAAAGGGCCATTTATGGGGGCATGCCCCAAAGAAAACAGCTCTTTTGCCTGTAAAAGAAAAATACAACCCCCCCCCAACATTAAAACCCACCACCCACATACCCCTAATCTAACCCAAATCCCCCTTACAAAAACCTAACACTAATCCCCTGAAGATTATCCTACCTTGAGTCGTCTTCACTCAGCCGAGCCACCGATGGAACTGAAGAGGACATCCGGAGCGGAAGAAGTTAATCCTCCAAGCGGCGCTGAAGAAATCTTCCATCCGATGAAGTCATCTTCCAAGCCGGGTCTTGAATCTTCCTTCCGCCGACGCGGAACCACCTTCTTCACCGACGGACTACGATGAATGACGGCTCCTTTAAGGGACGTCATCCAAGATGGCGTCCCCTCAATTCCGATTGGCTGATAGGATTCTATCAGCCAATCGGAATTAAGGTAGGAAAATCTGATTGGCTGATGGAATCAGCCAATCAGATTCAAGTTCTATCCGATTGGCTGATCCAATCAGCCAATCAGATTGAGCTCGCATTCTATTGGCTGATCGGAACAGCCAATAGAATGCGAGCTCAATCTGATTGGCTGATTCCATCAGCCAATCAGATTTTTCCTACCTTAATTCCGATTGGCTGATAGAATCCTATCAGCCAATCGGAATTGAGGGGACACCATCTTGGATGACGTCCCTTAAAGGAGCCGTCATTCGTCATAGTCCGTCGGTGAAGAAGGTGGTTCCGCGTCGGCGGAAGGAAGATTCAAGACCCGGCTTGGAAGATGACTTCATCGGATGGAAGATTTCTTCAGCGCCGCTTGGAGGATTAACTTCTTCCGCTCCGGATGTCCTCTTCAGTTCCATCGGTGGCTCGGCTGAGTGAAGACGACTCAAGGTAGGATGATCTTCAGGGGATTAGTGTTAGGTTTTTGTAAGGGGGGTTTGGGTTAGATTAGGGGTATGTGGGTGGTGGGTTTTAATGTTGGGGGGGGTTGTATTTTTCTTTTACAGGCAAAAGAGCTGTTTTCTTTGGGGCATGCCCCCACAAATGGCCCTTTTAAGGGCTGGTAAGGTAAAAGAGCTTTGAAATTTATTTAATTTAGAATAGGGTAGGGCATTTTTTTATTTTGGGGGGGTTTGTTATTTTATTAGGGGGCTTAGATTAGGTGTAAGTAGCTTAAAATTGTTGCAATATTTGTAACATGTTTGTAACTTATTTTTTTATTTTTTGTAACTTAGCTTTTTTTATTTTTTGTACTTTAGTTAGTTTATGTAATTGTATTTAATTGTAGTTATTTGTAGGTAGTTTATTTAATTAATTTAATGATAGTGTAGTATTAGGTTTAATTGTAACTTAAGTTAGGATTTATTTTACAGGTAATTTTGTATTTCTTTTAGCTATGTAGTTATTAAATAGTTAATAACTATTTAATAACTATTCTAACTAGCTAAAATAAATACAAAGTTACCTGTAAAATAAATATAAATCCTAAGATAGATATAATATAATTATTAATTATATTGTAGCTATCTTAGGGTTTATTTTACAGGTAAGTATTTATTTTTAAATAGGAATAATTTATTAAAGTATATTGTAGTGTTAGGTGTAATTGTAACTTAGGTTAGGATTTATTTCACAGGTACATTTCTCTTTATTTTAGCTAGGTAAGCTATTAAATAGTTAATAACTATTTAATAGTTATTGTACATGGTTAAAATAAATTGAAAGGTACCTGTAAAATAAATATAAATCCTAAGATAGCTAGAATATAATTATTATTTATATTGTAGCTATATTAGGGTTTATTTTAAAGGTAAGTATTTAGTTTTAAATAGGATTCATTTACTTAATAAGAGTTAATTTATTTAGATTTATTTAATTAATATTTAAGTTAGGGGGGCGTTAGGGTTAGGGTTAGACTTAGGTTTAGGGGTTAATAATTTTATGACAGTGGCGGCGGCGTAGTGGGGGGCAGGATAGGGGTTAATAAATTTATTATAGGTGGCGACGGTGTAGGGGGGGCAGATTAGGGGTTAATAAATTTATTATAGGTGGCGACGGTGTAGGGGGGGCAGGATAGGGGTTAATACATTTAATATAGGTTGCGGCGGGTTCAGGGAGCTGCGGTTTAGGGGTTAATACATTTATTATAGTTGCGGTGGGCTCCGGGAGCGGCGGTTTAGGGGTTAATATGTATAGAGTAGCTTGCGGTGGGCTCCGGGAGCGGCGGTTTAGGGGGTAATAACTTTATTTAGTTGCGGCGGTGTAGGGGGGGTCAGATTAGTGGTGTTTAGACTCGGGGTACATGTTAGGGTGTTAGGTGTAGACAGCTCCCATAGAAATCAATGGGATGTCTGTCAGCAGCGAACTTGTACTTTCGCTATGGTCAGACTCCCATTGATTCCTATGGGATCCGCCGCCTCCAGGGGTGGCGGATTGAAAACCAGGTACGCTGGGCCGTAAAAGTGCCGAGCGTACCTGCTAGTTTTTTGATAGCTAGCAAAAGTAGTGAGAATGTGCCGCATTGTGTGCGGAACATCTGGAGTGACGTAAGAATCGATCTGTGTCGGACTGAGTCCGGCGGATCGATGCTTACGTCACAAAATTCTACTTTTGCCGGTCTCGAGCCTTTGATAACTAAGGCGAATCAGCCTCGCCACAAATACGCTGCGGAATTCCAGCGTATTTGAGGTTGACGGCTTGATAACTAGGTCCCCATGACTGTGATTTTACTGGGTTGGATATTATAAGTAGTTTTGAGAGGGTTAGTGACTCTGGACCACCAGAGTCACTAGGATTAGTATTCAAGTCGCGGCAAAATAAAGGCACCTTTTTATCCATTTTTTTTTTAAAACTGATGAATGAAGGTGGCTTTTATTTTTAGTGATGTTACATCCTAGCATTTTTTTAAACGTAAGGATTTACCATCACTTTAAACTATTAAACTATCAATGAATGGCCAATAGAGTGACTGTTTAGTATTGCACATCAACAAACGGTAACATGATCAACTCAATGCTCTTTAGCTGTTGGTTAAAACAAGTCACATGATCTTACTAATAGAATACATATGTAAACCAAATGCTGATTGAAGAACAACTTAAAACAGGAAAAATATGGATAAAATGTATATTAATGGTCCTTTAATTAATTCAACAGGTGACAGGGAAAAAGAGATTTGTAGAAATGTGCAGAGAGCGATTGAATTTTAGTGTGTAAAGTGTGAGGTTGGAATAAAAAGTAGGAGACTGCACATTTAGAGAAACTTACTAACTATAACTTTCCATTAGCATAAATAACCCTAAACACAACTTGTCCCAAAGCCCAACCCACAATCACTACAGCAACCCCGTTTTGTTCCCTCCACGTCTTCTCTTTTGTTTATTCCTGCATTGTAAAAGGTAATACTAACTGTGTTCAGCCAGAGTACACAGAGGGCAAGGCAGGAGAATGGCCATAATCCAGGCAGAATTATGGATCAGGGGCAAATAATCCATCCCAAGAGGTTTTCCTCAGAAAGTTGAGAAACAAGGGCCAGATTACTAATGCTGCACTCATTTTATTTTTCATGTTCTAGCGCTAACTGCACTAAAAGTAAACCGCTAGAAGTAAGCTTTTTGTGCACTTTGGGTAGCGCTCGTATTATAAGTTGAAAGTAAACAGTAAATATATAGATGATTTTATATAGTTATAGATTTATACAGATATATATATATATTTATGTTCCAAATGGATTAGGCACTCCAAAAGGCATATATGCCAAGTCTTTGTATATAAATATTCAGTTCATGAAGACTCTGCTCTATAATTCAACTCAATCTTTATTTTAGTGAGTATATCTGATTTTTCAGACCACACCTGGGCCTTTCTCAAGATTGAGAAAGGCCCAGGTGTGGACTGAAAGGTCAGGTGTACTTACTAAAATAAAGATTGAGTTGAATTATAGAGCTGAGTCTTCATGAATTGAATATATATATATATATATATATATATATATATATATATATATATATATATATATATATATATATATATATATATATATAAATTAGGAATATCTATTTAAAAATACATAGAACATATTCTGCTATGAGCAAAACATTCGGAAGTGAAATATTTACAGTAAACACACAGTATAACACTTTATTAAATATGAATAGTGTATAAATATGTTTTTACATGGTTACATCTACTTAACTGCAAAGGGCTCCAAAGCACTTATATATTTATGTCTATATATGTGTACATGTGTATTTATGTGTTTATATGTGTATATATGTCAGTAAATACATAGATAGATACATATAAATTTATCTGTACACATATACATATATATACATATATATATACTGTATATATTTAGACATGTATATGTATCTCTGTATTAAATTCTGACATCTGAGACCTCATATCTTTGCGTTTTTATAACTTTTTATGCAATATTTTTATTAATAATTTTATTACATGGTGTTATTATAAATAGAACTGATGGTGAGTATAACTGTACTTTGTAATGTATTTTTTATGTGTTTTGTGACCCTTTCTGTTTCATGAAACAGATAACCAAAGCTCTGAGGTTGTGCTATCCCGGCACGCATTAGCTTCAATTGCGCTCAAGCACTGCGTTTGCATATAACTTACGATCGCTACATCTGACACGTGCAAGCAGCCGCGATAAACCCGATAATGCTTGCGCGTAATTGTTAGCGTCACTCCTAGTCAGGCCCTTAGCTTATACTGACTATTACAAGTTGAAAGTAAAAAAAGTAGCGCACAAGCAAAAGACTCAGTAGTGCTACCTTGTGGATTTCAGATATTGCCATCCTCGTTTACATCCATGGGGCGCACTGATTAAATCCGTATTAGTTATTGCTCGCACATTAACCCGAAACTGCAAAAAGGTGCAAGAGGAATATTTGAAATTCCTATGTCCTTCTCATAGAAGAAAGTGTTCTTTTTATTTTCAAACAGATTATATATATATATATATATATATATATATATATATATATATTGTATTATTGTTTTCTAAAATGTATAGGCATCATGGTTCAAAAGAACTGTCTTAGGCAAGTGCAGAATTAGATTGGGAGGATAAACCACCCGATAGTTCTTTTATTTGCAGAATGGGCCTGTATAGGGTGCCCTAAACCTGAGGAATCTTAAAGGAACATTAAACCCCAAAAAAATCTTTTAGGATTCAGATAGAGAATGCAATTTTAAACAACATTCCAATTTACTTCTATTGCCTAATTTGCTGCAATCTTGAGATATCCTTTGTTAAAGAAATATCAATGCACATTGGTGAGCCAATCACATGAGTCATCTATGTGCAGCCACCTATCAGAAGATACAGAGCCTTTGATATGCGTTTCAGTAAAGAATATCAAGAGAATGAAGCAAATTAGATTATAGAAGTGAATTAGAAAGTTGTTTAAAATGGTATTCTCTATCTGAACCAGGCAATAAAAAAATTGGGTTTAATGTCCATTTAATGCATTCATTCTGTTTCCTCTGTAAATCTGTATAAGGATCCAGGAGTTAATATTTTTGGGTCAAGCAATAATGGATTCTCAAGATCTTATTGTCAGAGAAGGGGCAGAGGGGTTAACTCTGGTGGCAGATATTGTAATTGAAAATGTAACTTATATAACACAATGATGGTGAGATGGAGATATTTAATTATTTATTTATTTCCTTTTTTTAAAAAAAAAAACAAAAACATCACAGTTCCAACACAGAAAGAGGCATTTATCAGCATTGTTGCTGCAAACCCCAAGTGTTAGATAAGAATTAGCTATCATTTTAGGGGATTATGTGATTAAAAGTGCATGGTTGTATGAGAAGGTTTTGAGACATTTTTAGTGACTTTAACAGGAAGATTAGGATCCCAGCTCTGATTATAACTATGTGTACGCTCTGCCAATCATTAAACAGAGCAGAAGCTCACTGGTAACCGAAATATTGCTTGCCCTGTAGCGTATATTCATGTGTTGTTTTTATAGGTCTGTATAGTGCATTTAAATAATGTTTACAAAAATACTTGATGCAAATGGTAATCTTTACCCTTTACATTGACATTAAAGTAAAGAAAATCTATGATGAAGTATTTGCATGTCAAAATATGTTGTTTTTTTGCCTGAAAAGAAAGTTATGTCAGTGTTAATTGTAACTAATACTGCTGTACTGTTTATGTCCTCACTAGTTGATAAAGAAAATGACCTCTGTTTAACTGGTGGAGAGGGACTTACCTTTCTGCATGTACGACAAAGACAAATGATGGTTTACTCAGAACAAAAACATGTGGGTCTTTAGATAAAACAAAGTAAAAGAGTTGTCTACAATTCCCCTTTAAATACACACAAAAATGTATTCTAATAAGCAGCATCCTTTTACAATGCCCTATATTTATAGTAATAACCCTAATCTAAATTGCTCTACTTTGCACAGTTTGTTGAAGTTTATTACGTTATCACTAAGGTTTTTATAATTAAATTACTGATACCATTGGATGGCAATTCTTAAGAATCTCTCACTGTGGACAACTTGTAATTAAACTGTTAGCTGTGTAATTGCTTTCTCTAAATAATGTTACAAACACAATCAATTGAATGGCTCATTCTAGAGTGGGTGAGATGCGTGCTGAGGTCCACAAATATCTATCCAGCGACTGCATTGTAGACTAAGCACAGACAGATTTTAAAAAGGCAAAACTAAAATATTACTCCAATTAGAGAGAAAAATATTAACAGGCTTGTAAACATTTATATTAAGGTAATTATCGAAAACGATCATTGCTACAGATTGTGTAAAGAAAAAACATAGATGATCTGTAACTGAATTTGTTTACACTGATATAGGAAAAGTACAACAGTACAGAAATGTTGTGAAAAATATATTTTATCGTTAAAATAGTTATTTCCAGAATAAACAGACCACACTGATCTCTTATATGTCCAAATTTCACAAAGTAGTTTTACTCTGAATAATCGTCAATCATTGTTTCTGTGCACAGTGGCTTTTCATTTTAAAGGGGCACAAAACTTGCTAAAACATACCAAACAATAAGACGGCAAATAACATTTGTAAGTTTCAGATTATAGGAGTGCAATCCATACCGCTTGTACGTTTGCACTGGTATGACAAGTCCATGGTTAATACTATGGGGCCTATTTATTAAGAGTCAGACGGACATGATCTGCTATAGCAATCATGTCCACCCGACATCACTGAATGCCGACAGTATACACTGTCAGCATTTAACATTGCACAAGCAGTTCTGGTGAACTGCTTGTGCAATGCCGCCCCCTGCAGATTCGCAGACAATCGGCGGTTGATTGCTGTACGCCGCCTCAGAGGTGGCGTACCAGTTAAGGAGCAGCGATCATAAGACCGCTGCTTCTTAACTCCTGTTTCCGGCAAGCCTGAAGGCTTGCACAGAAACAGATGTATCTGTCCCCATTTGGGCCGTGATAAATCGGCCCGATATATATATATTTATATAAGTAGGAGTAGGAGCACTCTCAGAAACTCAATTCAGTTGCCAGAAAGCTGAATAGTAATTCAGATACAGTCAGTTGAAAACAGCACTCTCTGGACTTGACAAAAGGTGCAAAAATGCCTTTTAATAAGTGACGTTTCGGGGAATACATCTCTTTATCAGACCAATACAAACAGAGTGGATAACAAACTTTTAAATCCAATTAGACCCTCCCCCCCCCCCCCCGTTTAAAAAAAAAAAAACGCCAAAAGGGTTTTTATGACAACCAACAACTGTTAGCATAAACAAGTGTTAGATTAGTTACATTACAGAAAAGTAGCAAAAATCAAACATCCGCAAGTTGCTTACTATTAACCTCTAAACCACCACATATCCACCACATAATCATCGCAAGTACTATCCTATTAAGCCCTATGCCACCACATACCCACCGCTATTATTTATTATCCCCTATGCCACCACATACCCACCGCTATTATTTATTATCCCCTATGCCACCACATACCCACCACTATTATTTATTAACCCCTATGCTGCCACATACCCACCACTGTAATCTATCTGTTAACTCCAATGCTGCTGCATACCCACTGCAATGAACTATTAACAACTTCGGGGAGCCCTGCTCTTTATGCGGTTGCCGCCACACACTGAAATCACAGAAGCGCGGAACCTCAATATATAGGGGTAACACTTAATTCCAATAAGATGATTTTAATTCAGTCAATCCCTATTTGAATAAGCCAATAGCAAGAACTTTTTTCAATTTAAATTCTGATCATCCAACAGAAATGGATAATTAGAATATAAATTTAAAAACGTTGTTGCTATTGACTGATTCAATTCAGCCATTAGGGATTGACTGATTTAAAAACAGACAATCAGAATTAAGTGGTAACCCTAGATATTGGGGATCTGCACTTCTGGGATTTCAGTGTGTGGCAGCGACCTCATGAAGGTCAGGGCTCCCTGAAGAGAGCCAAAGACAAGAAAATTGTGGAGCGGAGGTGGTGGTAGAGACTGCGGTAGTCTACCTCCACCACCATGAAGCTGGGCCCCCAGCGCCTGGAGCCTGGATGAAGTGGGCCCAGCATCGGACCAAGAGGAGATGGAGTCCCCATCAACTGTGAGTAACACTTTTGGGGTTAGTAAGGGCTTTTTTGGAGTGGGTTATTTACTTTGAAGACTGGGGTTTGTTATTTTTAATTTTCTTTTCTAGTCTACTTTTTAAAGATAGATTTTGTTATTTTGGGGGGTGGGGATTTCTTTACTGTAAATGAGGGGTTTGTTTTTTTTGGGGGGGTTGCAAAAGAGCTAAAATCACTTTAGGGTAATGCCCTACAAAAGACAAGGGCTATTGTAATTTATTTTAGAGTTAGGATTTATTTTTTTGGGGGTGTTTTTTTTTACTTTATGGGGCATGTAGTTTAGTGTTAGGTATAATGGGTTTTTTTATTTTGGATACTGTAGTTTATTTTTTTATGTTTTTTTTAATTTTTTGTGGGATTAGTTTAGAGGGGGGTTAGTTTAGATGGCGTGTCGTTGTTTTCCCTGACACAAATATCCAGAGTCTTTGTTGAGTGTCTCCAGGGTCCAGTGGTGTCTGCCTGAAGAGGATTTTGAGATATTGTGATTCCCAGACAATGCACTAAAACTGTTGTGGTTTTCCCTGCCACAAATATCCAGAGTCAAGGAATACACAGGTTCTTTGTTGAGATTTTGTTTATTTATCACATACCAAGTTGATCAACTTGGGAGAATTATGCAGACAGCATGGGCAGTCCAGTATTTAGTTTTAACAGTGTACAACAGGTTATGTAATCAACATGTATCCACCAGTAATATCGACTTAAAGATCATTTCATCTGGTTGCTGGGCAAAATACCTATTCTAATACATCTTTTTTCCTATACTTTTTACAGTTTACAAGAATGAGGAACAATTCAATGAGTTAGTTTCCATTTGAACCACCTGTCAGCAAAATAGCAGACACTCTGCTTGACCTAGCCTAGTCTCCTGTGCACTGGCCTAGTGCACAGGAAACCATTCATGTGACTTCTCTAATTTTGGACAGGGAAAAAATTACAGCAATTAACTGTTTGTTATCCTACAGATAGTTACCTGGCCCAATGTTACATGCAGAGTGGTAACATACTCACATGACAGGAGTTTTCAAATAAGATAGAAGACAAGATAATTAGACACAAATAAAGCATAAGCACAAATATCCACTGTGGCCTATCTGACTAAAAAAGCCCCCTTAAAAATAACCAGCTACTTCCATTATTTTACAGTCCCTCCTCTGATACTTATGTGAGCTCACACAAAAGTATCACAGATCAGTAACTTGTATGGCATTTAAGTGACTGAATTCCAACAGTTCCACCATTTCTTTCTCCGTACATCCACAGCTCATATGCTCATAGCTGGTAGACTGTGTGCCAGGGGCAACATACAGGGTGGTGTAGGTGGTATCTGGAGGGCCTGTGTCTTCTCAGAGGATCCTTGCCTGGTCGGGGGTAGTCGAGGCGCACAGCTTCTGCAGCAACAACTTGAAACAAGACACTACAAGGAAAAAAAACATAATGAGTACGACAAACAATATTAGGCCATGCAAGATCTTAGTTCCAAGTTCACCTAACCATTCTCCCAGCCCAAAAGACTAGTTGAACCCTTGAGGCACTTCTCTCAGCCTCTGTTGTACCTCTCTTATGTTATCTATATGTTCAGCTATGAATGCAGAATTATTAGTAATGAAAACACAACAAGAATCCTGCACAAGTGCACAAACTCCTCACTTAGCAGCTAATATGTAGTCTAAAGCCATTATATTTTGTAATTCAATCATCCTGATTTGAACCTGTTCCTGGGAGAGCAATTCTATGGCAGTTGTTGTTTCATTAAGTACTTCATCTAATAAATCTACTAACAAGTCAAGCTTATACATCAGAAGTACAGCCCCATATGCAGGGAGAAACCCTGCCCCCACCTGCTGACTTTTAGATGATTTTACAATTAGATGATTACCAGCATAGTAGTATTCTTCGTGAGTGTGTCCCCCTATACCCCTACGGGAGCAGATGCGACCTTCAGGTAGCTGTTGAGAGAGATATAACCCTGGGACGATAGTCCCTAGGTAACAAGAACCCCACCACATGGGGCAACCAGCTGTATCCCCCCTGGCTGCAAATCCAATATGTACCCCTAGAAGTTAATAGTGGTATAGTTTTACTGCTGAGATACAACCGGAGTCCATAGAACCAATTTTTAAATAGTGGTAGCAAAGCAGTGAAACTATGCACAGAGTGGTGTCCACCACAGCTATTAGAATAGTTACCATCTTGTTGGACAAACGACCAGGAAATAGCATCATAGTCAGAGGCAGTAGTGATATTTATGGAGGATCCTGAACAGTCAGAATATCCCACATTTATTCCCTCAGTGTGGTTAGGGTTACTCCGTACACACACCAGTACTTGGTTAGGGGCATTAACTATGTGAACTCTAACAGTCTGTCAGTCATTCTGTGCATGTCTATCTTACGTAGGTCAGTGTGATTAAGCATGTCTATCTGAAATGGGACACCTATGTATGGGGTACAATGGCCTGCTGACCTAGGCACAAAACCACAAATCTAGCAGGAATCAGTTAGATTTAGGGTGTTGTACATAGTGCGGGTGGCAAGGACGTAGGAGTTGTCTTTAGCCCATGGGGTGCCGTTCACCTGTGCATCAAGAAAAAAAAGAGTTACAATAGATTACATTACAGCAACTGAGTGCTCACTCTAACAATATAAGTGTAATTAAATGTACTATTTGCACTGTAATAGCAGAAGAACTGCCATAATTCTACGCACAGCTACACAAAAGGCAAGAGTAAAGAATGATACTCCCCTACACACTTAGTCTTTGTCTTTGGCCTTTCAACAAAAGGGTCAGTCTCAGGTGGTGCAAGCTTCCATTGGGAGATGTGGATCCAGGACTTAATTTCAGCAATCTTCACAGCGGTGTTAATGCTGAGCAGTACTTGGAGGGGCCCTTTCCATCTTGGCTCTAGAGCATTTTTTCTTGAGAAACTCTTGACCATGACCAGGTCACCAGAAGCGATGGCATGCACTGACACATTGTGACTCTGGGGCTACGCAGCCTTTACCTGCAGGTGGAGAGACTTAAGTATTGATGTTAGTTGCATGCAATAATTATTTTTGACGTCATCACAAATTCCATGGTCCCCACAGCCTATCTGTTTCTGAGCTATTTTAAGACCAGTATTCATTGGCCTACCCATGGGGATTTCATGTGGGGACAATTTGTGTTTGTGACTTGGGGTTGCTAGCATAGACATTAAGACCAGAGGCAAAACATCTGGCCAATTGAGATTTGTTTCCCCACAGATATTTGCCAATTTTTTTTTTTTCAACACATCATTATCCCTTTCTACAGGTCCTGCGCTTTGGGGGTGATGGGAGCCAAGCAAATTATATGATATGTACAGTTCCTTTGCTACTTCCTGTACCACCTGCCCTGTGAAGTAAGTACCTGTAAGGTATTAACATATCTGACGCAATAAATATATGCTTGTAGCTGAGGTATTAGGATCCAAGAAGTATAAGGTACAGCTTGGTTCAGAATTAATCATCAGGTTATTAGAATAACAAGATTTTCGCAATTCATATGTATTGCTGAAGACTGCAAGTTTTGCTCTTATACTGGTACTTGCCAGGTAACTATAGACTGACCCTATTATATTGTAAATAGAAGGATTGGTTTGTTTGCGCAGCAAGTGTTCCTTGACATATATTAACAGAGCTCAATAGTTCTATCTACTTGGTTCAATTGAGAGTTCATAAGTAGGATACATAGTTAAAGTTAATACCCATACAGAGTATACAGAAATAGATGCACTTGGAAAATATCAAATAAGTTATAACACAGCTTTACTTGTAACAATACTTGCGGTTTAGCGTGCTTTTACTTGAGGCAAGATTTGAAGTAAACAGACCGGCGTCTGCAGTGACTGATCACTGAGCTAGTAACAGCTGAGAGAGACCGGATGTCTCTTGGCGGTGCTGCAGGGGACTCCAAAGCGTTACGTGTTAGTTGATGCGCTGGTTTGTGACGATTGGTCAGAATCAGAGGTTGAAGGCTTGCTGAAAGTTGGACTACTGCGGTTACAAAATAGGTAAATCCCAGCAGGAAAAGTAACCGAGTTCAGAGTGTAAACTGCCTGAGTGACTTGCAGAGTTCCAAGAACAGAGAGAAGTATAACTAGCTGACTAGGAACAAAATAATCAAGCAATGCTGTACAGAGGAAGCAATGTTTTATAGGGTAAATCAAGGAGAGGCGGAGATTAACTTAAAGGGACCTTACAGTACCCTGATCAGAATATATGTGCTGTGGTAACCCATACCTAGGAATTAACTTTTGCAGAAGCCTTTTTGCGACTGTTTTAGCATCTGCAGATGCACAAGGAAAGGCTTCCACCCACCCTGAGAACGTGTCTAGTATGACTAGGATGTATTTGTAATTTGTGACCCTTGGCAATTCCAAAAAATCCATTTGCATATTCACAAAAGGTCCCCACGGACATGGTGGGTGATTCTTAGTTACAGGCTTAATGGGTTTCCCTACATTGTGCTGAAGACAGATCAAACAAGGGAGCACAAGGCCTCAATTGCATGTCTGACTCTAGGGGCCCACCATTGTGATGTGATTATCTCATGCATGTTGTACCTGTTAACACGTGAGATATGTGAGTGAGCCTCAATATGTAGGGCATCACAAATGCTGCAAATTGTTGGGGCCATACCACCTACCCTCCTCTTGTTTAGCATACCCTCATAGAAAGTCTCCAAACATATTAGTGGACTTTCCTAGGGGTCTGCATCAGGTAGGGCCATGTATATTTCCTTTTGTAATGTCATCTGTTCCATTTTTGTGTGCAGCTACCTTTATGGCAGCTAAAGTGGATGGCAACAAGAGGGCATGTAATAGATCTTTGACATAAGTGGCATTTTTTATGGGAGTCCCTGCTGCAGTAATAAACCCTCTTAGTTTCCACAATGCTCCAAAGTCATGCACTACTCCAAAAGCATAGCGTGAGTCTGTGTAGATGTTAGAAGATTTACCAGTTGCTATCTTGCATGTGTGGGTGAGGGCAATTAACTCAGCCACTTAGGCTGATGCAACCTATATGAGGCCTGATTCTATTACTTCAGAACAAGAAACTACTGCATAGCCTGCTACCTTTTGCCCTTCCTCTGTGTAATAGCAAGAACCATCTACATACAATGACAGCTCTGGGTTTGTCAGGGGGGTTTCCTGTAGGTCAGGTTGAATAGTCTCTTTTGGCTTCTGCCACTTCTATACAGTCATTATACTCGCCCTCCTCTTGCTAGATTGGCACAACAAGGAAGCAGGGTTAAGCACCACTAGGAATGAAGCTTTACAACTGCATTCAGGGCTCTTAAATCATGCACAAACCTGTATAAAGGGGGGTTACTGGGAGATTGGAGTATTGCAGGGACTAAAGGTCTCTACTAAGACACCCTTTTTTCAGAAGCTGTTGTATTACAGGCTTAATGCCTCCCAGTGCTTCCTTGCTTAGGAGATACTTTGGGATTTTAGGCAATTAAAGGGACATAATACTCATATGCTAAATCACTTGATATTAAAGGGACATAATACTCATATGCTAAATCACTTGAAACTGATGCAGTATAACTGTAAAAAGCTGACAGGAAAATATCACCTGAGCATCTCTATATAAAAAAGGAAGATATTTTACCTCACAATCTCCTCAGCTCAGCAGAGTAAGTTCTGTGTAAAAAGTTATACTTCACCTGCTCCCAGCTGCAGGTAAAAATAAAAAAAAAATGAAGAAATGAACAGCAACCAATCAGCATCAGCAGTGCTGAGGTCATGAACTCTTACTGTGATCTCATGAGATTTCACTTAACTCTCATGAGATTTCATAGTAAGCTTCCTTTACCTGATTGGTGAAATAATATGAGAGTTCACGAGGCTCATCCTTTCAGCTGTCCCAGGACAGACACACTAAAATGCTGCTTAGAAATCCTTTACAATGGGAGGTGGCTACTGAGGAACTTTTGAGGTAAAATATCTTTCTTTTTTACATAGAGATGTTCAGGAGATATTTTCTAGTCAGCTTTTTACAGCTATGCTGCATCACTTTCAAGTGTTTAAACATTTGGGTATTATGGCCCTTTAAGCATTTTCCTTTAATTCTATAACAATTTCCCCTGCAGATTTTATTAGACCAATGTCATTGCCCTCTTTTGGCCTATAGCGATTCAGATAACTGTTCAAATTCAATTGGCAGAGGGAATTCAGTGTCTCCCTCCATCCGTTTTTTCTAAAGTGGCATACACTTTGTTCTGTATCTTATCAGGCACATCTAGAAAGACTCCATCAGGGGTGCAATATATAGTACATCCTAATATACACAATAAGTTTTTCCCAAGTACATTTACAGGACAAGTAGGGCTTAACAAAAAGGCATGTTGCTCTGTTAGTGGGCATACGGTCACATTACGGGATTTTGAGATTGAGTGTGGTAAGCATTTATTTCCCACACCAGTGATCATTACAGGTTTTTGGTTAGATACCTGAATATTTGAGGACAAAGTGTTAGATAGTGTAGATCCAGTGTTAATTAAAAATGGATGCTGTTCCCCATTCCAGTTACAGTAGACTCTTTACCTTGCGCAACAGGGACAGTCACCAGTCTATTACCATCCACTAGTCAGTCATAGTTTGGGTAAGCTTCAGGGTTAAAGGAGTTATCACCTTCCCCCTGTCTCTGTCCATCTCTGTCACGTCTGTCCCCTCCCTGGTTCCCCTTTCTCTGTTTGCATGACCAGCAGTCCTTGGCAAAATGTCTTCCCACAGTTATAGCATTTTAACTGTTTCTTTGTTTCTCCACCCCCTTGTTCTGTTGAGAATAGCATACAGTCTGAGCCTCTGCTGCTCTCTCTTGTGCTTTCAATAACTTCTCTCTTTTCTAAGGGTCCGGTACACTTGACCAGCCCCTGTGTGCACTGTTTCAAATGGCAGGGTTGACAGTTGTAATTGTTTAGACACTTCTGGGTCTAAGCTATTTACAAATGCACTGACTATAAAGGTTTTATCGTTCCTTTCCACATTCTCAATTCCCCCGTACTGCTTAATTTCGCAATATTTCCTCTGCAAACTTATCTGTTAATTTTATTCCAATCTACAGCTGAAGTAAACATCTCTGCGATACACTTCTGTATGTGTGTATACCACTGGTGTAATTTATCTCTTTCATCAGCTATAGCATCCCAGCCAGAAACACTCCTATCACTTTCAGTTCCACAATTATACAGGGCTCTGTTATAAGCTATAATGAATTTGACTTTTTCTTATGGAGTAAATACAGACTCAAATAGCTGCCACATATCTCTGATTCATCACTTACACCAGTGAGAGCCTTTTTGAATGTTTTCACAATGGCTGTGTGTGCACAAACCCAGCTAACCTACTAGGGATTTGCCTATTCCTGTTAGATCTGTGCAGCGCAGGAGTTGCTAGGGGGCTGTTGGCACTACTGCTTGCATTTGCTCTATTGGAGCTTGAGGGGGCAATGCGGGGTATAGGGCACAAGCTTGCACTATTTCTTGCTCCAGCACTAGATCTGGCTCACTATAGGGTGGTAGACTATGTGTGTCTTTCCCTTTCTTTTTCCCCTTACTCGGCAACGGGAGGTTATAAGTGGGATCCTGTATCTTTGTTTTTTCCCCTTCTATCTGTTTTCTGAAATTATCCTCTAATGAGGTTTTCCGAGAGGCCAGTTGATGTTTTTCAGCTTCTGCGTGCCATTTCAGATAGATATTCCATACAGAGAGCTTGTGCTTATTCTTTTTCTGTGTATTAAGTAACCTGTCCTGCAATGTGTGCAAATAATCTAAATTCCATGTACCCTCAGGTGGCCAATGGTGTGTTTTTGGCTCTGTTAATATTTACCCATTTAGCCATGATAGGAATTAATTTATGGGCCACAATGTCACTCCATATAGGCTGCAGGAGACCCTGAGGGCCACTTGGGTCCCTCCTCTGTTTCAGAACCACCCTTAACGGATTTCTGACCCATCTTAATTGCTACTATAGTTTTACGCAGCAGAAGACCCAGTCTTCAGCTAGCACCTATTTTACGTATATGGTTTGATTGCCACTTAAGTTTTATACAACAGAAGACTCTGTCTTCAGCTAGCACTTATTACACTTAGATTTCTTAATTGTCACTTAAGTTTTATGCACCAGAAGATCCTGTCTCCTTCAGCTAGCACCTATTTTACGGATAAATTCTTATACATATGCAGTAAAATTTGCCTTTGTGTTTCCCTTAGGACTTCAACCAGGTCAAGATTTGAGTAAAGGGTGTCGCCTCAGTCTTATTGAGACTGAAGACCCAGTGCCACTCTCACTTGCCTGTTCGTCTGACAACTACCTGGTCACACAAATTCATCACAACCAAATTATTTTTATAATTTAAGTTACAATTAAACTATTAAATCAGTGATATCACAGTAAAATCAATAAAGCCAATAAAACAAAATCTCTAGGAATCGCGTCACTCAGAATATTCAAGCATATTCCCCCTTACCTAGAGACACTCAACCAATTAAGCTAAAGCCGTTTAAAGGTGGCTTACCTGTTTTTACCGGTCTTTGTTGAGTGTCTCCAGGGTCCAGTGGTGTCTGCCTGAAGAGGATTTCGAGATATTGCGATTCCCGGCCAAAGCACCAAAACTGTCATTGTTTTCCCTGACACAAATATCCAGAGTCAAGGAATACACAGGTTCTTTGTTGAGATTTTGTTTATTGATCACGTACCAAGTTGATCAACATGGGAGAATTATGCAGACAGCATGGGCAGTCCAGCATTCAGTTTTAACCGCGTACAACAGGTTATGTAATCAACATGTATCCACCAGTAATATTCGACGTAAAGATCATTTCATCTGGTTGCTGTGCAAAATACCTATTCTAATACATCTTTTTTCCTATACTTGTTACAGTTTACAAGAATGAGGAACAATTCAATGAGTTAGTTACCATTTGAACCACCTGTCAGCAAAATAGCAGACACTCTGCTTGACCTAGCCTAGTCTCATGTGAGTTATGTGATACTATAAATATAATGCAACTGTCTTTTATAAAATAAATATCTATTTTTAAAATATATTTATATTTACAATAATAAATGCATCAAGCAAGAATATCTACGTTTTAATTTATGTATTCAATATTTAAACTAATATGAATTATACATGGCCATACATTTTAATTCAAATATTGTAGATATAGGCCTCTATTTATCAAGCTGTCAACCGCAAATATGCTGGAATTCCGCAGCGTATTTGTGGTGAGCCTGATTCGCCTTAGTTATCAAAGGCTAGAGACCGGCAAAAGTAGAATTTAGTGACGTAACATACGATCCGCCGGACTCAGTCCGAAACAGATCGATGGTTACGTCACTCCAGATGTTCCAAACGCAAGTTCGGCACAATTTGACTACTTTTGCTAGTTATCAAGATCCTACCAGGTACGCTTGGCACTTTTCCGGCCCAGCATACCTGGTTTCCAATCCGCCACTGACAGCAGCGAAAGCTTATGTTCGCTGCTGCCCGATATCCCATTGATTCCTATGGTAATGTCTACACCTAACACCCTAACATGTACCCCAAGTCTAAACACCCCTAATCTGCCCCCCCTACACTGCCGCCACCTACTTTATACTTCTCTCCTAAATTGCCGCTCCCGGAGCCCACCGCCACTCTAATAAATTTATTAACCCCTAAACCACCACTCCCGGACCCCGCCACAACTAAATAAAGTTATTAACCCCTAAACCGCAGCAACTAAATAAAGTTATTAACCCCTAAACCGCCGCTCCTGGACCCCGCCGTAACTAAATAAAGTTATTAATCCCTAAACCGCCGCTCCCGGACCCCGCCGCCACCTACATTATATTTATTAACCCCTAATCTGCCCCCCTACACCGCCGCCACTATATTAATTTGTTAACCCCTAAACCTAAGTCTAACCCTAACACCCCCCTAACTTAAATATTATTGAAATGAATCTAAATAAATTTACTATTATTAACTAAATTATTCCTATTTAAAACTAAATACTTACCTATAAAATAAACCATATGATAGCTACAATAATCAATAGTTACATTGTAGCTATTTTAGGATTTATTTTTATTTTACAGGCAACTTTGTATTTATTTTAACTAGGTACAATAGTTATTAAATAGTTATTAACTATTTAATAACTACCTAGCTAAAATAAATACAAAAGTACCTGTCATGATTACCTCCGTTCATCGCCGTGTCGCCGCGGCTCCCGGAACTTCTCTGTGTGTCTGACGTCATGTTGCTTAGCAACATGACGCTTTCTCGACACACCCCTCTGATGACGGTTACGCTCCTGCCTTTAAACCACGGCGGGAGATCTGAATCGGGGCCCGTTTGTTTGTTTTCCTTTGGAGTGTGAGTACCGTATCAATTCTGTTCTTTTGTGTACCGACTTCTGCCTGCCTGACCAAGCCTCATGCCTAAACCCTACTTGCTGATATTTGGATGTTGACTTCTGCCTGCCTGACCTTGCCTGTAGCCTTTACCCTTTTGCTGATACTTGGATGCCGACTTCTGCTTGCCTGACCTTGTCTTTTGCCTCTACCTTTTGCTGATATTTGGATGCCGACTTCTGCCTGCCTGACCTTGCTTTTGCCTTTCTGTCTGTTATAAACCTGCTTAAAGGGACATTTTACTTTTACAAGCTGCAAAAGAGAACTTTGCCTTTCTGTCTGTTATAAACCTGCTTAAAGGGACATTTTTACTTTTACAAGCTGTACAAGAAAACTTTGCCATTCTGTTTGTTCTAAACCTGCTAAAAAGGGACATTTACTTTTACAAGCTGCAAAAGAGAACTTTGCCTTTCTGTTTGTTATACACCTGCTAAAAAGGGACATTTTACTTTTACAAGCTGCAAAAGAGAACTTTGCCTTTCTGTCTGTTATAAACCTGCTTAAAGGGACATTTTTACTTTTACAAGCTGTACAAGAAAACTTTGCCATTCTGTTTGTTCTAAACCTGCTAAAAAGGGACATTTACTTTTACAAGCTGCAAAAGAGAACTTTGCCTTTCTGTTTGTTATACACCTGCTAAAAAGGGACATTTACTTTTACAAGCTGCAAAAGAGAACTTTTCCTTTGTTTTACAAGCCTGCTAAAGAGGACCTTTTTTTCAGAAGCTTCAAGTAAGAGCATTTCCTTTTTGTTCTTTGTACTGCTTAAAGGGACGTTTTATCCTTTGTGGCTTTCCTGCATTCTGGAACAATATTCATTTTAGTTATCTTCTAATCTGCTTCCTGAGTGGGTCACGTCCTGGATATTTCTCAGTGTGCTAGCGTGTGCTTTCAATTCACGCTAGCAGTTGGGTTACATCCCGGATTGATTCCAGAGCGGCTGACAGTACCTGTAACATAAATCCTAACCTAAGTTACAATTACACCTAACACTACAATTAAATAAATTAAATTAATTAGCTAAAATTACCTAAAATTAAATACAATAAACTAAAGTACAAAAAAAACACTAAATTACAGAAAATATAAAAAAATTACAAGAATTTTAAACTAATTACGCCTAATCTAATCCCCCTAATAAAATAAAAAAGCCCCCCAAGATAATAAAAATCCCTACCCTATACTAAATTACAAATAGCTCTTAAAAGGGCCTTTTGCGGGGCATTGCCCCAAAGTAATCAGCTCTTTTACCTTTAAAAAAGAAATACAACCCCCCCAACATTAAAACCCACCACCCCCACACCCAACCCTACTCTAAAACCCACCCAAACCCCGCCTTAAAAAAACCTAACACTAACCCCTTGAAGATCACCTTACCTTGAGCTGTATTCACATAGCCGGGCACAAGATGGCGCCCCTTGAATTATAATTGGCTGATAGGATTCTATGTAGGATTGTATGAAGCTAGAAGATGCCGGTCTGGATGTCCTCTTCTGCCCAGATCGGATGAAGACTTCTTCCCCTCTGTAGGTCCACTTGTGTCTGGCTGGGTGAAGATGGCTCAAGGTAGGGTGATATTCAGGAGGTTAGTGTTAGGTTTTTTTAAGGGGGGTTTGGGTGGGTTTTAGAGTAGGGTTGGGTGTGTGGGTGGTGGGTTTTAATGTTGGGGGGGTTGTATTTCTTTTTTTACAGGTAAAAGAGCTGATTACTTTGGGGCAATGCCCCGCAAAAGGCCCTTTTAAGGGCTATTTGTAATTTAGTATAGGGTAGGGATTTTTATTATTTTGGGGGGCTTTTTTATTTTATTAGGGGGATTAGAGTAGGTGTAATTAGTTTAAAATTCTTGTAATTTTTTTATTTTCTGTAATTTAGTGTTTTTTTTTTTTTTGTACTTTAGTTAATTTTATTTAATTGTAATTAGTTTTATTTAATTGTAGTTAATTTATGTAATTATTTTAATGATATGGTAGTGTTAGGTGTAATTGTAACTTAGGTTAGGTTTAATTTTACAGGTAATTTTGTATTTATTTTAGCTAGGTAGTTATTAAATAGTTAATAACTATTTAATAACTATTGTACCTAGTTAAAATAAATACAAAGTTGCCTGTAAAATAAAAATAAATCCTAAAATAGCTACAATGTAAATATTAATTATATTGTAGCTATCTTAGGGTTTATTTTATAGGTAAGTTTTTAGTTTTAAATAGGAATAATTTAGTTAATAATAGGAATATTTATTTAGATGTATTTAAATTATATTTAAGTTAGGGGGTGTTAGGGTTAGGATTAGACTTAGGTTTAGGGGTTAATAACTTTATTATAGTTGCAGCGGTATAAGGGGCAGGATAGGGGTTAATATATATAATGTAGGTGGCGGCGGGCTCTGGGAGCGGCGGTTTAGGAGTTAAACATTTTATTTAGTTGGGTGTGGCGGATTAGGGGTTAAACAATTTATTTAGTTGCGTCGGGGTCCGGGATCGGCAGGATAGGGGTTAATAACTTTATGTAGGTGGCGGCGGGGTCCGGGAGTGTCAGGATAGGGGTTAATAACTTTATGTAGGTGGCGGCAGGGAGCGGCGGTTTAGGGGTTAATATATTTATTATAGTTGTGGTGGGGTCCGGGAGCGGCAGGATAGGGGTTAATAACTTTATGTAGGTGGTGGCGGGGTCCAGGAGCGGCAGGATAGGGGTTAATAAATTTATGTAGGTGGCGGCGGGGTCCAGGAGCGGCGGTTTAGGGGTTAATATATTTATTATAGTTGCAGCGGGGTCCGGGAGTGGCAGTTTAGGGGTTAATAAGTTTATTTAGTTTGCGGGGGCTCCGGGACGGCGGTTTAGGGGGTAAAACAGTATAGTATAGTGTGGGTGCTTAGTGACAGGGTAGCAAGAAAGCTGCGAATAAGCCAAAGAGCAGCGAGATCGATGACTGTTAGTTAACAACAGTCCACTGCTCATCGCACCGTACTTGTTGCGTGGCTTTTTGACAACTTTCTTGATAAATTTGGTGAACATATTCAGGTCTGCGATGGCGATGTTAGGCGATCTTAGGCAAGCATATTGGGGCAGTCGAATGCAGGTAAGTAGACAGCTTGGTAAATAGAGGCCATAATGTAAAGATTGATATTCAATATTTAAACAGTTATGCATGTATATGGCATAATGGTTTAAGTATTGCATATACATTAAAATGTATTTATACTAGCTTGTTCTGTTTATTAGTTATAACATAGATATATATGTTAATATATATTTATGTTATAGTAGTCAGTATCATTAAATTATATTTTTACATAACAGGCATGCAGTTATATAGATCTATAATATTACTGATACAGTAAATAATTAGAAATAGTTATACTTTATTTAGGAGGGACAGGAGTAATATAAGGGGTGGAGGAATCTGCATGTATATTAAATCTGATCTTAAACCTACAATAAGGAAAGATATTTATGATGATACAGGTGATAATATAGAGACTCAGTGGTTTGAAATAAGGAGTGTGGGGAAACATCCTATAAAATATTACTAGGAACATGCTACAAGCCCTTCAACATTAGTGACATGGAGGAAACTCAACTACTAATGCAAATAGGAAAGGCTGCAAATAATAGCAGTGTTGTAATTATTGGGTATTTTAACTACCCCGACATGAACTGGGTACATGAAACTAAGGGAGATAGATTTTATTTTTAAATGTTATCAGGGATAACGTTTTGTCACAATTAATAGAGGAGGAGCCAACTAGGAGTAAAGCTATATTGGATTTAGTGCTATCAAACGATAGACATATAATATCAAACATAGAACTCAAAGAACATTTGGGTAACAGTGATCATAAAATGGTCACATTTGAAATCACTTTCCATAAGCAGTGTCTTAAAGGTTTACATAAAAGTCTTTTAATGTTAAGAAAGCAAAATTCAAAAGTTTAAGGAAATCGTTAAACAACATAATTTGGAACAAAGTATTCTCTAATAAAAATACAGAGGATAAAAGGATAACATTTAACCCCTTAACGACTGAGGACGTGCAGGGTACGTCCTCAGAAAAAAGGCAGTTAATGCCTGAGAACGTACCCTGCACGTCCTCAGTGTGGAAAGCAGCTGGAAGCGATCCTGCTCGCTTCCAGCTGCTTTCCAGTTATTGCAGTGATGCCTCGATATGGAGGCATCCTGCAATAACCTTTTTAAGTAATCCGGTGCAGAGAGAGCCACTCTGTGGCCCTCTCTGCACCGGAGATCGGTGGCTACCTGAGTTGGTGGGTGGGAGCCGGACCGGGAGGCGGGTGGCGGCCATCGATGGCCCTGTGGAAGTGAAGGGGGGCGGGATCGTGGGCGGGGGTGGCTGGGGTCGCGCACGGGCGCGCGCGCGTGCACGGGAAGGTGGGGGCGGGCGCGTGCACGGGGAGGGAGCGGGTGGGAACCGCTACACTGCAGAAAATGTGCAAATAAAAAAGATTAAGTAAATCGAAAAATAAAATAATCAGCAAAGTGGTGGGGGTTTGTCTGTGGGTGGGGGGGGGGGGAAGCTACACTACAGAAAAAAAAAAACAAAGAGAAAAAAAAAACACTTTTTATTGTAAACTGGGTACTGGCAGACAGCTGCCAGTACCCAAGATGGCCCCCAATAAGGCAGAGGGGAGGGTTAGAGAGCAGTTTTGGGGGGGATCAGGGAGGTTGGGGGCTAAGGGGGGGATCCTACACAGTAGCATATGTAAATATGCTAAAAAAAAATTCATTTTTTTTTTAAAACCCTTTTATTTTAGTACTGGCAGACTTTCTGCCAGTACTTAAGATGGCGGGGACAATTGTGGGGTGGGGGAGGGAAGGGAGCTGTTTGGGAGGGATCAGGGGGTGGGATGTGTCAGATGGGAGGCTGATCTCTACACTAAAGCTAAAATTAACCCTGCAAGCTCACTACAAACTCCCTAATTAACCCTTTCACTGCTAGCCATAATACACGTGTGAGGCGCAACAGGATTTAGTGGCCTTCTAATTACCAGAAAGCAACGCCAAAGTCATATATGTCTGCTATTTCTGAACAAAGGGGATCCCAGACAAGCATTTACAACCATTTGTGCCATAATTGTACAAGCTGTTTGTAAATGATTTCAGTGAGAAACCTAAAATTGTGAAAAATTTTACGTTTTTTTTAATTTGATCGCATTTGGCGGTGAAATGGTGGCATGAAATATACCAAAATGTGCCTAGATCAATACTTGGGGTTGTCTACTACACTACACTAAAGCTAAAATTAACCCTACAAGCTCCCTAAAAGCTCCCTAATTAACCCCTTAACTGCTGGGCATGATACACTTGTGGTGCGCAGTGGCATTTAGCGGCCTTCTAATTACCAAAAAGCAACGCCAAAGCCATATATGTGTGCTATTTCTGAACAAAGGGGATCCCAGAGAAGAATTTACAACCATTTATGCCATAATTGCACAAGTTGTTTGTAAATAATTTCAGTGAGAAACCTAAAGTTTGTGAAAAAATTTGTGAAAAAGTGAACAATTTTTTGTATTTGATCGCATTTGGCGGTGAAATGGTGGCATGAAATATACCAAAATTGGCCTAGATCAATACTTTGGGATGTCTACTAAAAAAAAATATATAAATGTCAAGGGATATTCAGGTATTCCTGAAAGATATCAGTGTTCTAATGTGACTAGCGCTAATTTTGGAAAAAAATGGTTTGGAAATAGCAAAGTGCTACTTGTATTTATGGCCCTATAACTTGCAAAAAAAGCAAAGAACATGTAAACATTGGGTATTTCTAAACTCAGGACAAAATTTAGAAACTATTTAGCATGGGTGTTTTTTGGTGGTTTTAGATATGTAACAGATTTTGGGGGTCAAAGTTAGAAAAAGTGTGTTTTTTTCCATTTTTCCTCATATTTTATCATTTTTTTTATAGTAAATTATAAGATATGATGAAAATAATGGTATCTTTAGAAAGTCCATTTAATGGCGAGAAAAACGGTATATAATATGTGTGGGTACAGTAAATGAGTAAGAAGAAAATTACAGCTAAACACAAACACCGCAAAAATGTAAAAATAGCCTTGGTCCCAAACGGACAGAAAATGGAAAAGTGCTCTGGTCACTAAGGGGTTAAACCTTTGTTAAATAAATATACACATCAACACATACCACGTGGTTATAAAATTAAAATAAATAAATCCAAGCTAATGTGGCTAAATAAAAATTGTTAAAGGGTAGTATACACCAATTTTTATTTAACAACATGTAATAGACACTACTATCAAGAATAATATGCACAGATACTGATATATAAAAATTCAGTGTAAAACCTTTTAAAAACTTACTTAGAAGCTCCCAATTTAACACTGTTTATTAGATAAGCCTGGGACATCCACTGAAAGGGCTGATAGCAGAACCCCCCCCCCCCCCCCCCATCTACTACATATGAAAAGACTCATTATACAAACAGAAGCAGTCTGAAGTCAGTATACATCAGTAAACCTCTAAAACTTTGGGGCTTGGTTAGGAGACTGAAAATAAGCAAAACTATTCATTTTTACAAAAACACACCCAGATGGGCTATATAAATGGATGATCTACAAAACATTTATGCAAAGAAAAATCTAGTGTATAATGCCCCTCTCAGAGAAATTAGGAAAAACATTGGGCATTTAAATTATTTAAAGAAAATAGTACAGACTCAACATATCAAATATATAAAAAAATGCAAAAAAGTTTGCAAAAAAAACAACAACAATCAAATTAGCCAAAATTGAAAATTAAAGATTAATTGCAAAGGACTCTATGTCAAACCCTAAAAGGTTTTTTAAGTACATAAATTGCAAAAAATCGAAGAAAATATTGGTAAATTAAAATGTGTAAAGGGTAGCATGATTAACAGTGACAGGGAGAAGGCTGAGCTACTAAAGAAAAGGTAGTTTTCTCCAGTATACACAAGAGAGGAACCAATGGGGGATACTTTGAAACAAACCAGAATATACAAGCCCATAACATTAACTGGGTTATCGCTAGAGGATATCAGGAAAAAAAACTGGATAATATTAAGGTAAATAAAACTACAGACGCCGATGGAATCCACCCAAGGGTTATATAGGAACTTAGCACTGTTATAGATAAGCCTCTACCCTTAATTTTTCAACTCGTGAACCACCATGTTTGAAATTTTATGGATGGAAAAAACCTGATGCTCACTGTATCCCTCTGCCAGTAAAGACAGAACTGACCACTTCTTTTCCTCACTCAAAAGTTTTCTTTTTAACTCTTTTAGCATGGTCAATAGCTATTTTTGTATTCCAATTACCTTTGAGATGCTACCAGCACTTAATAAGAAGGATTATATTAATTAAATCAAGGGACAACTATTGAATGAGTGTATAAATTATTGTTTTATAATCCCTTTATTACCCATTCCCCAGTTTTGCTTAACCAACATGGATATATCAATACTAGATGATAAGCCTGCCCAGAGGGCAGTCTGTTTAAAAAAAAAAAAAACTACAAACCCCAAAGCTAAAATTACACAAAATAAAACATTTAAAATTACAGAAAAAAAATCAACAAAGCTATTAAAAATAAAAAATTTAAAGCTAAACTAATACCCCTATAAAAACACCCCCAAAAATAAAAACACCCCCTAATCTAATACTAAGCTTCCAATAGCCCTTAAAAGGGCTTTTGTACGGCATTGCCTTAAGTAAAACAGCTCTTTTACCTAAATAAATGACCAATTACCCCCTAACAGTAAAAACCATCACCCACCAAACCCCAAAATAAAAAAGAAATAACACTAAAAAAACTAAACTACCCATTGCCCCTAAATGGGCATTTGTATGGGCATTGCCATTTAAAGAGCATTCAGCTCTTTTACTGCCCTTAAAAAGGCAATAAGATTTTTTCCAGCCGAAAAAACCCTATTTTAAAAAAAAGCCACCCCAAAAAATAAAAAAAGCCTAAGACTAAGCCCCAAATAGGTACTCACCGTTCGACAGAGGTCTTCTTCCAGGCGGCTCTATTATCTTCTATCTTCATCTAGAAATAAGGTGGCGTGGAGCGGAGAAAATATATATAAAATACCAAGGAGCGCTACCAAAAGCTAAAGAGTAACCGTATTGGATAGTAGTAATTATAAAACAATATAATTTATTGTTAATAAAGAAAGAATTGATAAATAAACTGCGGGCAAACACAGAAAATTAACCACAGATGCCAAATTAACAGTCCAATTCAATCAAGTCTAACTTATCACCAAAGGCATGATAAGCTAAAATTCTTGAAAATTTAAAAATAAATAAAGCTAAAAAGGTGTAAACATATATCAAAATATGATTGAGTTCTAAAATATAATTTTATAGAGTTTCACAAAAAAATATATAATTTCAAAATATGATGGAGTTCTAAAATATAATTTATAAATAAGCAACCAATATAATATAAATATAATATAAATAAGCAACTAAAAATCAACAAAGACAATCTAACTATTCAATTAATATTACATAATATCAAGAGGACTATACTATCTATACAAATTAACTGGACAATAACTAATTCCACTATATTAAAAGTGACTCAATTCATAAATAGATCGAAAGAAACTTCATGGAGGATAAATAAGACAATTTAACTTGTTAAAAAGCTTAATGTCGTATTGAAACATAATCATATGGATTACGCTGCAAAAATAAAATGAATTTCTAAAACCAGAAAAAATAATTATATTTGTTTGGATTATATAAATAGCATGAAATATCCCAAAGGTGCTCATAAAAAGAAATTTGACACCTAAAAATGTATAAAAAGGGTAATATATTAAGAAATATTTAGCAAATTTATACTAAAAAAATCAATATTAAATTCATCATGAACAACTCTATTATAAAAAAACTCTGTTATAAAAAACGTCTATAATAAAAAATCTATGCAAAAAAATCTGTGCATAAAAAACACTTGGCACCAAAAAAAACACAAAAAATATATTTTATATAAGAAAAATTTTTTTTTTTTTTTTAAATTTCTTAAAATACTCTAAAAATATATTTTTTAAAGATCTTAAAACTCTTTCACAGACACACTTGTAAAAATCCATAAAAAATCTTTTAAAAAACTCTTTTAAATAAAACAAAAATCAACTCATCTTAACAAAAATTCATAAAAAAAAAAGCCTAAATCAAATTCAAGATTCAAGCTGCTAGGAGTTAGTGTCTAAAGTTCAAAAATCCATTTTGCTTCTAGTTTTAGGAGTTCATTTTGAATATTACTCCCTCTCCAGTTAGGTTTGACTTGATCTATCACAATATAACTAAGATGTTTTATATTGCCATTATTACATCTTTTAAAATGTCTAGGAACAGGAAGATCATTGTTTCTCTCAAGGTCCATATTTTCGATTGAGTTGATATGTTCTCTAATCCTATCTCGGACAGGCCTTATTGATTCTCCAATGTATTGAATCCCACATGAACACTCTAAAAGATAGACAACATTAAAATCTGTACATCTATATAAATTATTAATTTTAAAAACCTTTTTTGTAACTCCTGATTTAAAATCTTTACTTTTCTTTGAATGTTTACATGCCTTGCAGCTAAGGCAAGGATAAAAGCATGTAATCTTATTACCTGTTAAATCATGGTCTCTAGGTTTACTACTCTTCCTTAGATCTGTTGGTGCTAAATAGTTCATTAAATTCTTACATTTTCTATATACTACATTTGGAGTATAGGGCAAAAATGGACCTAATATCTCGTCTGATTTTAAAATGTGCCAATGTTTTTTTAAAATCTTTTCAAGTTTTCTATTATCATCATTATATTGGGTGATAAATGGGACTTTAATCTCACCATTAACAGATGTACAAATATCATTATTTTGTCTCTTATTTATCTTAATTTCTTTCTTGTAATTGGCAAGAGTCCATGAGCTAGTGACGTATGGGATATACATTCCTACCAGGAGGGGCAAAGTTTCCCAAACCTCAAAATGCCTATAAATACACCCCCCACCACACCCACAATTCAGTTTTACAAACTTTGCCTCCTATGGAGGTGGTGAAGTAAGTTTGTGCTAGATTTCTACGTTGATATGTGCTTCTCAGCATGCTGAAGCCTGTTTCCTCTCAGAGTGCAGTGAATGACAGAGGGATGTGAAGGGAGTATTACCTATTGAATGCAATGGTCATCCTAACGGGGATCTATTTCATAGGTTCTCTGTTATCGGTCATAGAGATTCATCTCCTACCTCCCTTTTCAGATCGACGATATACTCTTATATACAATTACCTCTGCTGATTCTCATTTCAGTACTGGTTTGGCTATCTACTTTATGTAGATGAGTGTCTTTTGGTAAGTATGTTTTCTTTTATTTATGACACTCTCAGCTATGGTTTGGCACTTTATATGTAAAGTTCTAAATATATGTTTTATACTTATATTTGCCATGATTCAGGTTAATCAGTATATTTCTTTCTAACAGACTGTCAGTTTCATTTTGGGAAATGCATATGAATAAACAATTTTCTTACCTGAAAATTTTTCAAATTGACTTTTTTCTAAATTGCGAGCTGTTAGGCTCGCGGGAGCACAAAATGCTATAATTTATTGCGTCATTTTTGGCGCGAGAATTACGTTTGCTGACGTAATGACGTCATTTCCGGCATCTTAGTTGGCACCAAGAGTTTTTACGTAGTTGCGTCATCTATGACGCTCGTGTTTGTTGCAGACGTTTTTGGCGCCAAAAAATATTTTGTCAATTGTGGGCGTCATACTTGCCGCCAGATTTTTGACATTATTTAAGTCATTATTTCTTTTTGCTTCTGGTTTCCAGAGGCTTATTTTGTTTGCTTTTTTTCCCATTCCTGAAACTGTCATATAAGGAAATTGATAATTTTGCTTTATATGTTGTTTTTTCTATTACATATTGCAAGATGTCTCAGTCTGACTCTGTATCAGAATCTACTTCTGGAATGCTGCTGCCTGATGTCGGTTCTACCAAAGCTAAGTGCATTTTTTGTAAACTTGTGGTAACTGTTCCTCCAGCTGTAGTTTGTGTTAGTTGTCATGAAAAACTTTCAAAAGCAGACAATATTTCCATTAGTAGTAATCCATTACCTGTTGTTGTTCCTTCAACATCTAATGTTCAGGATATTCCTGTTAATGTGAGAGAATTTGTTTCTCATTCTATTCAGAAGGCCCTGTCTGTTATACCACCTTCTAATAAACGTAAAAGGTCTTTTAAAACTTCTCATAAATTCAATGAATTTTTAAATGACCGCCAGCATTCTGATTTATCTATCTCTGATGAGGATCTATCTGGTTCAGAAGATTCTGCCTCAGATATTGACACTGACAAATCTTCATATTTATTTAAAATGGAGTATATTCGTTCTTTATTAAAAGAGGTGTTGATTGCATTAGATATGGAGGAGTCTAGTCCTCTTGATATTAAAACCAGTAAACGTTTAAATTCGGTTTTGAAACCTCATGTAGTTATTCCAGAGGTTTTTCCAGTTCCTGATGCTATTTCAGATGTAATTTCAAGGGAATGGAATAGTCTGGGTACTTTATTTACTCCTTCTTCAAGGTTTAAGAGACTGTACCCTTTGCCGACAGATAGATTGGAGTTTTGGGAAAAGATGATGGGGCTATCTCTACTCTTGCTAAGCGTACTACTATTCCTACGGCAGATAGTACTTCTTTTAAAGATCCTTTAGATAGGAAGCTTGAATCTTATCTAAGGAAGGCTTATTTATGTTCAGGTCATCTTCTTAGGCCTGCTATTTCTTTGGCTGATGTTGCTGCGGCTTCAAGTTTTTGGTTGGAAACTTTAGCGCAACAAGTTCCAGATTCTAATGTGTATAGCATTGTTAAGCTAATTCAACATGCTAATAATTTCATTTGTGATGCCATTTTTGATATCATTAGAATTGATGTCAGATATATGTCTTTAGCTATTTTGGCTAGAAGAGCTTTATGGCTTAAATCTTGGAATGCGGATATGACTTCTAAGTCAACGTTGCTATCTCTTTCTTTCCAAGGTAATACATTGTTTGGTTCTCAGTTGGATTCTATAATTTCAACTGTCACTGGGGGAAAGGGAGCTTTTTTGCCTCAGGATAAAAAATCTAAGGGTAAATTTAGGGCTGCTAACCGTTTTCGTTCCTTTCGTCAGAATAAGGAACAGAAACCTGACCCTTCCCCTAAAGGAACGGTTTCCAATTGGAAGCCTTCTCCAGTCTGGAATAAATCCAAGCCTTTTAAGAAAATCAAAACCAGCCCCCAAGTCTGCATGAAGGTGCGGCCCTCATTCCAGCGCAGCTGGTAGGGGGCAGACTACGATTTTTCAAAGATGTTTGGATCAATTCAATCCAAAATCTTTGGATTCAGAACATTGTTTCTCAAGGGTACAGAATAGGTTTCAAGGTAAGACCACCTGTGAGAAGTTTCTTTCTCTCACGCATTCCAGTGAACCCAGTAAAGGCTCAGGCTTTCCTGAAGTGTGTTTCAGACCTGGAGTCATCTGGGGTAATTGTTCCAGTCCCATATCTGGAACGGGGTCTGGGGTTTTATTCAAATCTGTTCATTGTTCCAAAGAAAGAGAATTCTTTCAGACCAGTTCTGGATCTAAAAATTTTGAATCGTTATGTAAGGATACCAACATTCAAAATGGTGACTATAAGGACTATTCTGCCTTTTGTTCAGCAAGGGCATTATATGTCCACAAAAGACTTACAGGATGCTTATCTTCATATTCCGATTCATCCAGATCACTATCAGTTCCTGAGATTCTCTTTTCTAGACAAGCATTACCAATTTGTTGCTCTTCCTTTTGGCCTAGCAACAGCTCCAAGGATCTTTTCAAAGGTTTTCGGTGCCCTTCTCTCTGTAATCAGAGAGCGGGGTATTGCAGTGTTTCCTTATTTGGACGATATCTTGGTACTTGCTCAGTCTTTGCATTCTGCAGAATCTCACACGAATCAACTAGTGTTGTTTCTTCAAAAACATGATTGGAGGATCAATTTACCAAAGAGTTCCTTGATTCCTCAGACAAGGGTAACCTTTTTAGGATTCCAAATAGATTCAGTATCCATGACTTTGTCTTTAACAGACAAAAGACGTCTGAAATTGGTTTCAGCTTGTCGGAACCTTCAGTCTCAGTCATTCCCTTCAATAGCCATGTGCATGGAGGTTTTAGGTCTCATGACTGCAGCATCGGACGCGATCCCCTTTGCTTGTTTTCACATGAGACCTCTTCAGCTTTGTATGCTGAACCAATGGTGCAGGGATTATACAAAGATATCACAATTAATATCCTTAAATCCCAATATTCGACTGTCTCTGACTTGGTGGTTAGATCACCACCGTTTGGTTCAGAAGGCCTCTTTTCTTCGTCCAACCTGGACTGTGATTTCAACAGATGCAAGTCTTTCAGGTTGGGGAGCTGTCTGGGGATCTCTGACAGCGCAGGGGGTTTGGAAATCTCAAGAGGCGAGATTACCAATCAATATTTTGGAACTCCGTGCAAATCTCAGAGCTCTTCAGTTCTGGCCTCTTCTTAAGAGAGAACCGTTTATTTGTTTTCAGACAGACAATGTCACAACCGTGGTGTATGTCAATCATCAAGGTGGGACTCACAGTCCTCAAGCTATGAAAGAAGTATCTCGGATACTTGCATGGGCGGAATCCAGCTACTGTCTAATCTCTGCGGTCCATATCCCAGGTATAGACAATTGGGAAGCGGATTATCTCAGTTGCCAGACTTTACATCCGGGAGAATGGTTTCTTCACCCAGATGTGTTTCTTCAGATTGTTCAGATGTGGGGGCTTCCAGAAATAGATCTGATGGCTTCTCATCTAAACAGGAAACTTTCCAGGTATCTGTCCAGGTCCAGGGATCCTCAGGCGGAAGCAGTGGATGCGTTGTTGTCACTTCCTTGGAATTATCAACCTGCTTATATCTTTCTGTCTCTAGTTCTTCTTCCAAGAGTGATTTCCAAAATCATAATGGAGCATTCATTTGTACTGCTGGTGGCTCCAGCATGGCCACACAGGTTTTGGTATGCGGATCTTGTTCGGATGTCCAATTGCCAACCTTGGCCACTTCCGTTAAGGCCAGACCTTCTATCTCAAGGTCCATTTTTCCATCAGGATCTCAAATCATTAAATTTGAAGGTATGGAGATTGAACGCTTAGTGCTTAGTCATAGAGGTTTCTCTAACTCAGTGATTAATACTATGTTGCAGGCTCCCAAATCTGTGTCTAGAAAGATTTACTACCGAGTTTGGAAGACTTACATTTCATGGTGTTCTTCTCATAAATTCTCTTGGCATTCTTTTAGAATTCCTAGAATTTTACAGTTTCTTCAGGATGGTTTGGATAAGGGTTTGTCTGCAAATTCCTTGAAAGGACAAATCTCTGCTCTTTCTGTTCTGTTTCACAGAAAGCTTGCTAATCTTCCTGACATTCATTGTTTTGTACAGGCTTTGGTTCGTATCAAGCCTGTCATTAAGTCATTTTCTCCTCCTTGGAGTCTTAATTTGGTTTTGAGAGCTTTACAGGCTCTTCCGTTTGAGCCTATGCATTCTCTGGACATTAAATTATCTTCTTGGAAAGTATTGTTTCTTTTAGCCATCTCTTTTGCTAGAAGAGTTTCTGAATTATCTGCTCTTTCTTGTGAATCTCCTTTTCTGATTTTTCATCAAGATAAGGCGGTTTTGCGGACTTCATTTAAATTTTTACCTACAGTTGTGAATTCCAACAACATTAGTAGAGAATTTGTTGTCCCTTCGTTGTGTCCTAATCCTAAGAATTCTTTGGAAAGATATTTACATTCTTTGGATGTGGTAAGAGCTTTAAAATATTATGTTGAAGCTACTAAAGATTTCAGAAAGACTTCTAGTCTATTTGTTATCTTTTCTGGTTCTAGGAAAGGTCAGAAGGCTTCTGCCATTTCTTTGGCTTCTTGGTTAAAGCTTTTGATTCATCATGCTTATTTGGAGTCGGGTAAATCCCCGCCTCAGAGGATTACGGCTCATTCTACTAGGTCAGTTTCTACTTCCTGGGCTTTTAAGAATGAAGCTTCTGTTGATCAGATTTGCAAAGCAGCAACTTGGTCTTCTTTGCATACTTTTACTAAATTCTACCATTTTGATGTTTTCTCTTCATCAGAAGCAGTTTTTGGTAGAAAAGTTCTTCAGGCAGCTGTTTCAGTTTGATTCTTCTGCTTATAATTTCAGTTTTTTTCATTATAAAGATTAAAACTTTTTGATTTGGGTTGTGGATTCTTTTTTCAGCGGAATTGGCTGTCTTTATTTTTATCCCTCCCTCTCTAGTGACTCTTGCGTGGAGTTCCACATCTTGGGTATTTGCTATCCCATACGTCACTAGCTCATGGACTCTTGCCAATTACATGAAAAAAAACATAATTTATGTAAGAACTTACCTGATAAATTCATTTCTTTCATATTGGCAAGAGTCCATGAGGCCCACCCTTTTTGTGGTGGTTATGATTTTTTTGTATAAAGCACAATTATTCCAATTCCTTGTTGATGCTTTCGCTCCTTTCTTATCACCCCACTTCTTGGCTATTCATTAAACTGAATTGTGGGTGTGGTGGGGGTGTATTTATAGGCATTTTGAGGTTTGGGAAACTTTTCCCTTCCTGGTAGGAATGTATATCCCATACGTCACTAGCTCATGGACTCTTGCCAATATGAAAGAAATTAATTTATCAGGTAAGTTCTTACATAAATTATGTTTTCAAGTAAAGATTCCCTGTTTATTTTAAATGCTTCATCTCTTGCATTATTTATTAATTCTACTTTATACCCTTTGTTAAGGAATTTATTCACTAAAACTTCTGATTGCTCAGAATAATCTGAATTATTCATGCAATTCTTCCTAATACGCATAAATTGGCTTTTTGGGATGTTCTTCTGCCATTTATCCAAATGGCAACTCTCCGCATGGATATAGCCATTAGCGTCTACTGGCTTAAAATAAGTCCTTGTTACAATTTTATTATTTACAATATTTATTTGCAAATCTAAAAAGTTGATACTAGTATTATGAATTTCATAGGTGAATTTTAAATTCTTATCGTTCTGGTTCAGCGTGGCGTGGAGCAGAGATGCAGAGCTGTCTTCCCCGATGCGTGGATCCTCAGCGGCGGTCCTCAATGACGGCGGTCCTCGGCGGTATGGAGGCTTCTCTTCATCCAATGTCCATCGTACACTGAAGATTGAGTGCAAGGTGCCGCAATCAATTTGGGGTACCTTGCATTCCTATTGGCTGAAAGCTTGTAGTTGCAAAGTCTTATCCGTTCTTAAATGAACTCCATATGGATTCCTTCCCTGGATCTTCCAAATGATGGCTGATCCTTGTGTAGATAAAACTGCACACTCCAATAGACTTCTGTGATAAAGAATCACAAACAAGGGCGCCTCTTCGTGTAACACTGGTGATATATAGGATTAATTCACACTATAGAAACATACTCACAAGTGTGGCAGCACCCAATTGTGCTAAGTGGGGCATTCTGGGAACTCTCAGTGTCCCAGCTCACTGATCCAAAGAGCAGGGATTCACCTCTTGACCACTCCTAGTGCTGTGAGCTGGATAATAAAAACTCAGACTTCCAGAAATCTCAACAATTAAGATTTAATGTACTAATTCGTATAAAAACAAAGGGCACAACATGTACCCAATTTGTATTTAAAAACAGTAGCGCAACGTGTTTCTCAGCTCTCCTCGCTGTTTCCTCAGGCATCTGTTAATATTCTGGAAGTGATGACTTTTAAATGTGGAACTATCCAATCAAAAAAACACATTCAGAGACACCACTCTCTAACACAGGTGTCTTACCTTATTTGTCTCTATCCTTTAAAACCACTGATCACATATTATATTTATAAAATTGGAACATTATAGCTAGGTCTCTTTGTGAACAAAACTACAAAATTATTTAGCAAAAGAACATGTTGGTAACAACATCAATACTGTCTGCAAGCTCAACCCCCGATTAACCACAGTGTATATATATATACAAATAAACTTTTCCTACGATGTAACAATCACGACCCCCACAGTGTAGTTATTGTCTATCAAATGAGAAGCCCCTTTGTTGCCATGACCAATGTTATATATAAGCTAGACATTATGTACTGATACCTGTAAAGTACCTCTATGTCAGGATCTGTTGAATATCGGGTTTCTATAATCCACTCCACTTTCGCATTCATTAGCGGTGATGTAATCATCTTAAGCTTCTACACTAAAGAGGTGTGTCTAGACTCTGCGTGTGAGATTTTTAACCTCATAGACAAACCATATAAGAACTAGGAAAAAAATTACGATCTATATACTATGAGGCCTATTTATCAAATGTCGGTCCGACAGACATCGCTGAATGCTGACCGCCCCCTTCAGACTCTGGGCCAATGAGCCGCGAGCAGGGAGGTGTCAATCAACCCGATCGTACTCGATCGGGTTGAATTGTGGTGATTCCTGTCTTTAGACTGCTGCTTCATAACTGCTGTTTCTGGTGAGTCTGAAGACTCGCCAGAAACACGGGCCCTCAAGCTCCATTTGAACTTGATAAATGGGGCTCTATGTCTCTATGTCAGGATCTATTCTACAACGGTTTTCCCTTCCACATATGTGAGCAGTGATGTAATCGTCACGCCTCTAAGCTCAATGAGTGTGTGTAAACTTTGCATGTGTTTGGACTCAGCATGTGGTGTTTATCCTCATTGGCTAACTATGCAACACCTTTAAAAACATAATAGGGATCAAATGTCCGCTATTAACCTATCCATTTTTTTTACTTTATTAAGTGCAGTGTGAATATGCTGTGAACCCTAAGATTGCTATATTGTTCTAGGCAAGGAGCTCAATCTTATCTGTGGTAGAAATACTTAGTTGAGCCTTTCTAGCCACATTCAATATATATTATGATAATTGTGAACTATAAATATTACTTTATTAAGTGCAGTCTGAATTTTCTGTGAACCCTAAGGTTGCGACATGGTGTAAATATGGAAATATGAATAAATGGCCCTATTACCAAAAAGGGGGGTATATGAGCGGTGTCTATATAATGTGTCTACTACTGTGACCCCATATTTAAACTAATATGTGTTTTTGTGTTAATGTAAAACAATAATATTCTAACTCTGTCAACAAATGATGATTGTAGCTATATGTTGATTTTGGCTATAAGTGTAAAGTGCTATACCAGTGTGTGCTGTGCTGGTGTCCCTGTATCCAAGGGTACATATCTTTCAGTGTAATAATATAAGAAAAAAACTTAAATTATGCTTCCCTGATAATTTTCTTTTCTTCAGATGGAAAGAGTCCAGAGCTGCATTCATTACTTTTGAGAGTTAAGAACCTGGCCACCCCACACACCCCAGCCAAAGGCTTTAATACTCCTCCCACTTCCCTCATGCCCCAGTCATTCTGCTGAGGAACAAGGAACAGTAGAAGAAATACCAGGTTGAAAAGGTGCCAGAAGAATAAAAAATAAGAGACGCCCCACAGAACAAATACAGATGGGGAGCTGTGGACTCTTTCCACCTGAAGAAAAGAAAATTATCAGGTAAGCATAATTTAAGTTTTTCTTCATAAATGGAAAGAGTCCACAGCTGCATTCATTACTTTTGGGAAAACAATACCCAAGCTATAGAGGACACTGAATGCAAAAACAGGAGGCTACAATTGGAGGCCCATTCTGAGGGCACCAGGCCTGAAAAAACACAACTCAACCAAACTCTGCTTCATCTGAGCCGGGCAAAAAAACTAGAAGGAAAAGGCCCCAAGGACACTGACCCGCAGATAGTCCAAAGGCCCAACTAGAGACCACAAAGCTGACTTACTGAGCCAACACTCCTCCAGGAGAACTGTCGCCCAGCAGTCGGTCCCCACACAACCCTTACTAGTACAGTACCAAAATCCCCAAAAGGGAGAGGACAAGGGTGAACCAAAGGGATACCCAAAAGGTACAGCAAAATCCAATAACGGAAAGCCCCCTTCAAAATAAGGCCAAGTCCACAGAGACCCAAATGGATCCCGAGAAAAAGGGGGGATGACGCCCAACCCACAAGGAGCAACCAGGCATCACCAAGGAGAAGAAACATTATGCAACAGCACTGAAAAGACAGCTGAAGACAAAGTCCTCAAAACATCAGAACTCAGAGACTGAGAAAACAGAAAAATTACAAGTAGCAAACTCAGAAGATAAACATCTGAGTCCAGTAACACGCTGCCATCCATAGGAAAACACAGAGAAACACTCTCCGTAAGGAAAAAGCGGTCCAAACAAACTAGCAGATTGCCCAACCTCCAAGGCAGAGGACAAACTCCAGGCAATCCAGGAGGCCAGACCTACTCACAGATCTCAAAGGGGAAGAGGCACAGAACCTCTAACAAAAAGGTCCACAGGCACCCCCAAGACCTGAGGATAAACAACAGATCTCAGATCCTACACCTAGCCGGACCAGCCCAAGCAACGGCAGATCTGAAAGCAAGGGAACAGAAGGGAACCCCAAAACCGGCCCCCAAAACGGAAGAATGGACACAGCCACTTCAACCTAAAGACAATTGAGCAGGTGTTAGACCCAAAGAGATGTAGCAAAGCTACCTGACTAAATCTCAATGCGGAGCCAACAGCTCCCCAGATGGGAAGGAACAACTCCAAGAGCAGACCAATCCCCGAACCAGTTAAAACATCTGTTCCAGCCTCCCGAACACTGGAGAGGCCCCTAAAAATGGAATCACACCTCCATAAGGAGGACAACAAGCCACCTGAAGAGGAGAGAGTCAATAAACACCTGCCCATAAGACAGGAAGTCATAGGAAGAACCGAGAGGACACAAGGCCACGTCACTGATGAACACGGAAAGAACCCCTTAAAACACCATTGTGCAAGCACACATACCAGGTGCAAAAGTGACAGCTGAGTAATCACAAACCTTCTGTTTGCTAGGCAGGAAAGCCCACCATCAGGTCACATTAGATGGCTGTCCCAAGGGAACCATATTGTCCGGCACAAGACAAGCCCCAAGGAGCCCCGGCTCTCAGTAAATCTGGCCAAGTTGTAAAACAGAACAGCCAGAACAAGGGCTAAGCCCAACTACCCTGGAAACTGCAACCCCCAGGCCAGTCCTAGGATCATAAGGTCAGGTAACATCCCACACCGGGATCCACAAAGAGAAAACTCTGAGTAAAACCCTCAACAACCAGAAGATCAGGACAAGAAGCCCGCACCCAAAGGGAAGAGACTATCCCTTGCAGGAGCCCAACACTCCAAATAGCCAAGGCCATAAAAGGACACTAGAGCTAACAGACGTCCAAGCAACATTAACATGATTGTGCTTGAAAAGCACGGCTAATCCCCCTTAAGGGACACAAGGCACTGCTCAATTTATTAACCTTGAAAGGAGGAAGGCTGAGTAGACCTCTCCGGGGATCAAACTAGCAACCCTCGGTTTGCTACAGTACAGAATAGCCACAGAGCATTAGTATGCTGAGCTAGCTGTCCAACTAGCCACAAGCTTCATACACAAGGGGAACAGTGAGGACAAGTCACCCAAACAGAGCAACATCAAGCTTCGACATCACCTCAGATTCATAATCAGAGAACAGTATAACATGGGCTTAGATGCCACCTGGATGGCAATACCCAAACCCTTTGAGTTGAAAACCACTAGGACCTCTTCTATGCCAAGGAGATGCAGAGCATTCCCAACACCGGGGAAGGACCCCTAACCGGAGCCCAAAAAGACCTCACTGTCTAATGTCCTGAAAAAGGAACAACCAACTCCCGAAGCGATCCAATTCCCCCGAAGGTGACCCATCCACAAGGAGAAATGGACAAAGTCCAAGAAGGTCTCAATGAAGAAGAGAACCACTAAAGGAACAAGTCCAAAAAGGACAATTTCCTAAAGACAGACCGCCCAACCGGCGGAAAAGAGGTGCTACCCTTCTAATTTTCCCACCACATGAGAAGGAATACTCTAGGTTCCGAAGGTATAAGAAGCAACAGAGAGTGATGCAGCAAGATTCACTGACCCAGTCATAAGAGAGACGGCTATTTAGGACTGAAACAATCCCGTGAGCCGAACAAACTCACAAGTCCTCTTGAGAATATTTAGCTGAAACTTGTAAAACAAATATCAAGAAACATAAATAATGTTGAAAGCACTCGGCACCCCAACCTAACCAGCAAGGTATAATAGGCGCCACGTGTCTGAATAAGCCGCAAGACTGAAGATCTGAACCCAAGCAGGACCAGCCTGCATTCATAATCATAAATGCCAAGCTGGCTAAATCCGCCCTCAGAGAGGGAGCAAGAAAAAACAGACAAACAGGGGACTAACGTGTCCCGAACAACTTCCATAGAAGCAAACAGTGAGTATTGATCCCAGAGAAAGTTCCCGCAGGAAACATAGTGAGAAAAATAAAATAAAATTCATCCTAATGCCCAAGAAGAAAAGAAAGATCCGCAGGACCAGCCTAACAGAATCCCTGTTCTTCCAACAAAACTGGGAAGGATCTTGATAGCAAGACTTAAAGGAGATTACTTCATCCCCCCATGTCTAACGAGGTGAGCTATCTGAAGGAGGAGACTGATGATTCCCATAACCGAGAAGGGTAGGGTCCCCAAACAGCTGAAAAATGTGTCTGAGTAGAACACGAAGTCGAGCCAGTCTGTAACGAAAGGCACAACACTCAGGAACAGTTACACCCACAGGGAACTGCACATGCCTTCCTGTGGCCGAGAGACCTGGGGCAATTGGGCACAAACACAATTGCAAATAAACATCTGGACTTTGTAGACGCGCAAGCGCCAAAAGCATGTTAAAACAAAAACGTGCCACAACCTCCGGGGGAACAATCCACCCTCAATAACAATAACCTGGGTTACCCGCATGTGTAGTAGTAGGGAGCGGTGGAGAACTTGCCTCCCAGAGGAGAGGGAACCCCAAGGCAGATGGCTCAGAATTCCCTTGAATCCCCAAGCCCGAGGAACAAGGCGCTCTAGAAATGCCTAAAGAGCATAATCAACTGACCTGAGTCAATAGGGCCAATTCACATTTGTCACAGGACGAAGAATTTGAATCAGAAAGTTGAACAATCTCAACATCAGTATCCTCCATAACTGGATAAAGGATACCAAAAATGGACTAAATATAAAACAATTTAAACGGCACCTGACACCCACAATGACTGGGGCACTTACCACCTCCTATGAACCAGACACCAGCGGACTATATTTCTCTGTCGCCACACAGTGAAGAATGCGGAAATGGGAGACCAGAACGTTAACATGCCCGGTCACAAGGTGAACTGTACAGTCCAAAAAAAACACGCCCGACCGTAAGGTCGCGTTACTTCGAAAAGCCGTTATGTTCCAAGAGCCAAAAGCCCAGTTAACACTACACATAAGCAGATTGAATCACGTAACAAACATGATTACAAAAAACCCTGTTCAATAATCCCCCTCAGGAGATATTAACCCTTGATTTCAAGATACTAAAGGAGTCCCACTGATACCCTGTATTTGTCATTGTGAGTTTGCAGGAACAAATGAGTTACAGTGCAATCATGAAGAAGTAAAATGAAAGGATCCTTGCATTACTGGAACCCTGTCCCTGATCTTGTGAGCTGTGTCTCACGCTTTTTGGTTTTATGTTATACAACCTTCAATAAAGACTTTGTTATACTTTTTTAACCGGAGTCCCTGTGCTTTCATAAGGAGGAGTTGCTATGGACAATCTTGTTTCGACTTGTGATCCTGTTTGGCGTTCTAACGGGGACGCTGTCTGTTGCACCCTCGTTCTGAAGCAGGCTACTAGCTGACGTGTGCACACACCGAAGATACGCTGCCGCGGATGTCGTGGAGTGGGTGATAGCCGTAGATCTATGTGTTTGTTTCATGTGGGAACCAACCTAGTAAGACTAAGTCAGCAAAGCTATTAGAACTAAGAAACGGGATTAAGATCTGTTTTTGGGTAGGAATTTATTAAAAAATAATCTTATTTTTTTTCTGATATGGGGTTAATATTATGAGTTTCAAAAATAAGTTGAAATTGTATTTCTTTAAAAAGAATTGAAATCCCTGGGGCAGTAAAGGCCTTCCAATTTTTGAGAATAAGATGTTGAATAATCAGAATAATAGTATTTATGGTTCTTAACTGGCTTCCTGACTCATCTTCATACCTAAATAAAAAGAAAATATTCTCTGGATGCAGGCTAATATTTTCCTTATATAATGTATTATAGCAGTAGGAGATTTTCTGCTAATATTGGAAAATGTTAGGGCAAAACCACAACACATGTACTAAATCTGCTTACTGTAGTGCGCAGCAAGGACATGTGGCAGTAGAAGTTGGATAAAATTTAGATATTTTATAAGGTGTTAAATACGTGTTATTCCTCAATTTCATATGAGATTCTCTGAAAGAGATCGGAACATCACACTCATTCATAGATGTAAAACTATGACTTATAGAATGTGTATTTACAGAGGGGAAGTGTGGTAGCCAATAATTATTATTTAAATAAAGTTGGCTTTGTTTGGCCAACATAATATCATACATTAAAGTGAAGGTAAACTTACGTATAGTAAAGCTGCTGCTGCTGCTGCAGGAAACGTCCGTCGGGTAAGAGGGAAGCCAGCCCAGAAAAGCGGTGGACAGCCGCAAAAAGGTACAAAACTTACCTTGTTTTCAATCTCTTATATAGTAATATCTCCCAAATAAATATGACTTTCATTCATCGATTTGTCTAATTTGGCTTGTAAGTAAAGTTATTGCCATTGTAAAACATTTTCTGAAGCTCGAATAATTCAACCTGTTTTTTAGTTTTTTTTTCTATGTTGGTCACGCTTTTTTTTTTTTTTAAATCAATTGAAAATATGGCCGTTAGGCGGCCGTCACTCAATATCATCCGCCCTCTTGCTCTTATGCGCATGTGGTATTTCTTGTTTCAGAAGCAAGGAATCCATGCTCGCTCCTGTTTCGCGCATGCGCATTGGTTGGTGTCTATGAACGCTCCGATGCGGACAAGCACAGCACTTAACTTTCACATTAAAATCAAAGATCAGAATTATAAGCATTTGAGAATCAGTTCGCCGCTTAATGCATGTGCATAATAGAGTGAGATTGCCAATTAGCGCATGCGCAGTTCAACTAAGCATTGCAAACGTGCTTTTGAGAGACGTATAGAGCGGCAGGGACTGCTCTATATGTCAGAGACAAAAAAAACAGGAAATAGAGTTTGGGAGGAGTCATCATCGTAACGGTACAGATTTTTATGTATATGTATTTGGAGAAATATAAAATTAATTGAGAAAATAACTTAGCGATTAACTTAAGGTAATATTAGCAAATCTAATGAGGTCTTCAAATTGCAAAAACTTTACCTTCACTTTAATGAAATGGAATAGTTGCCTGTGGCATATTTTTGAATGCACATATTGATATCCGACCAGCAAGCCAAGGAATCTATAGTCTACTTTTGAGCATTGATATTAAGGCCCATATTTATCAAGCTCTGTACGGAGCTTGAAGGGCCATGTTCCTGGTGAGTCTTCAGACTTACTGTTGGAGGGGTGTTTGTAATTTTTATTGCCAGGTAAAAGCTGTTATCTTTGGGGTAATGCAGCACAAAAGGCCATTTTAAGGGTTATTGGCAGTTTAGTGTAGACTAGGGGTTTTATTATTTGGGGGAGCTTTTATATTTCGTTGTGGGGGGCTTGGGGTTTAGTGGTTAATAGGTTTATTATAGCGGCAGTGTGGGCGGACGGCAGATTAGGGGATAATAATATTTAAGTAGTGTTTGCGATGCAGGAGGGCGGTTTAGGGGTTATTAGGTTTATTATAGTGGCGATGATGTCGGGGAGCAGCGGAATAGGGGTTAATACATTTTAATAGTGGCAGCAATGTCCAGAGCGGCAGATTAGGGGTCAATAATTTTATTTTAGTATTTGCGATGCGGGAGGGCCTCGGTTTAGGGGTTAATAGGTAGTTTATGGGTGTTAGTGTACTTTTTAACACTTTAGTTATTAGTTTTATGCTACAGCTTTGTAACGTAAATCTCATAACTACTGACTTTAGATGGTGGTACGAATCTTGTGGTTATAGAGTGTACCGCTCACTTTTTGGCCTCCCAGGCAAACTCATAATACCGGCGCTATGGAAGTCCCATTGAAAAAGGAAAATGTGCAGTACTGACATTGCGTGACAGCCAAAAAGGTGTGCGGTACACCTATACCTACAAGACTTGTAATAGCGGCGTTAGGGAAAAAGCAGCGTTATGAAGCATAACAATGCTTTTTCACTCATAACGCCAAACTCCTAATCTAGCTGTATATTAACTGGGATTTTCATGGCAGACATATGTTAATGATAACTGTTAAATGAGCCTCAGTGAATTTTGATTATGATCTCAATTACAAAAAACAAAATTACTAATCAGCATAATGAGCATCTATAAATCCAGCCCAATGCATTACATTCAGGATACCAAGGAGTTAAACTTGCAATATTTAGGTTGTATATTTAACATTCCACTATAATTTCCCCAGTGTGATTTATTTTTCTATTGTAGACAACATTAATCATATGACTTCCCACATATTATACTATGATATCATATATAATGTCAAGAACTATGTTTAATCTGTTCCTAAGGTACCAGAACTATATCAAATACTCCCTGAGCAGGCCTGACATTTGCTAAAGTGAAGTGAATGTGATTGAACAGTGAATAAAGGAATCTGTTAAACTAAATAGTTATTTAATCCGTTTGTGTTTAAGGTCAAGATCTCATAAACACAGATAACCTTTCAGTGTTGCAGGATGTGTGTGCTAGCTATGTATGTATAATAACGTGTTAGTTATTTGCTCATATGAACAACGTATATTTCTATTATTTCTATGAATCACGGCTGATTATATTTGTGACCTTTTTTCATTCCTGACAAAATAAATAGTTACATACAAGTAATTCTAAGTTATATTTTATTGTAAATGCATAGCATACAGTATATCAACAATTAAAACTGCTATATATAGCATGGATTAATGAAAAATAAATAATTTATTAAAGAGATATGTTCATCAAAAAACTTTTATGGATCAAATACAGGGTAAAATAAAAATGTAAAAAACAAAAATCCGTTTTGATATATTATCAAGTGTACCTTTTACTCTTCCTTGTATGAGACAGATGTAAAATATTTTATAACATTTATTTCATATGCACATCTTTTGCGATACAATGTGTATATAGATATTTCTATCATGATGAACTGCATCAATTGTCATTTTATATTTTTAAGTGAACATATAGATTTATTTATGTTCCCTAAATGTTAATCTTTACTGACCGAACTATTCCTTTGCTAAAAAAATTTAAAACAATTCAATGTCATATTAAAAAAATTACCTTCAAACATTTCTTTATTTGTTAAGCATTTTAGGGACATTGGGGCCGAATTATCAAGCTGTGAATGCAGCAGTTTCTGCGTGAGCCGTAAGGCTTGGCGGGAACATAAGTTAAGAAGCAGAGGTCTTAAGACCGCTGCTCCTTAACTTATCAGCCCCCTCTGATTCAGCGGACAGCAATCATCCAGATCAGATACGATCGGGATGATTGACACCCCCCTGCTAGTGGCCGATTGGCCGCAAATCTGCAGGGGGTGGCATTGCACAAGCATTCACTAGAAATGTTTGTGTAATGTTAAATGCTGACAGCGTATGCTGTTAGCATTTAGCAATGTCAGGAGGACGTGATCCGCTACAACGGATCAGGTCCGGCCGAAGCTTGATAAATCGGCCCCATTGAGTATAAATTTCTACCTATTTGTTGGGTGGGGGGGGGTTGTTTTGTTTTTTTGTATTACGAACAATCTAAATTAATTTTAATAAATATAAAAAAAAGTTACTTAAATAGATAAAAAAAATAATCTTTTAGTGCTACTCCATTTTATGTTCACAATTTGTCAGTTTAATTCTATTTTAACACAACTTGTAACAAGATAACTCTGTCTTGGGCCTCTTACTTTTCTCTCTTTATGAATCCTCCCTTGGAAAACGTATAGCCTCCTTTGGATTCCAGTACCACTTATATGCTGATGATACCCAAATCTATCTTTCCTCTCCTGATATCTCTCCCTCTTTACTCAACCAGATTTCCAACTTCCTCTCTGTAATTTGGATGTCTTCACACTACCTCCAACTCAATTTGTCCAAAACTAAGCTGCTTCTTATTCCCCCCTCTTCGAGACATCCAACACCTGACATTTCTCTGTCTTGGAGTCACACTACACTGAGAGCTCACATTCAACCCACATATACAGGCACTTACCAAATCCTGCCGTTAACACCTACGCAACATTTCCAGAATTCGTCCCTTCCTTACTCAAAAAACTACAAAAATACTTATTCATTCCCTCATTTTGTCACTCATTGATTGTTGCAATCTACTCCTAAATGGCCTTCCAAAACACCGCCTCTCTCCCTCCAATCTATTATGAATGCTTCTGCTAGACTCATCCACCTAAGTCGCCCATCTACATCAGCTGCTCCGCTCTGCCAGTCTCTACACTGGCTCCCCATACACTCCAGAATACAATTTAAAGTATTATCTCTAACTTACAAAGCACTCAACAGTCTAACTCCCAACTACATTTCCTCTCTCATTGAGAAATATCCCCCATCCCGTCCTCTTCGATCAACCTCTGACCTACGTCTCTACACTCCTGTTATCTCTACATCCCACTCCCACCTCCAAGACTTTGCACGTGCTGCTCCTGTTCTCTGGAACTCTCTACCCCGCTCCATAAGACTGTCTCCAACCTTGTATATCTTCAGGCGCTCCATGAAAACCCACCTATTCAAAGAGGCTTACCATCTCTCCTCCATCCCTCATCCTAACCAAACTAATACATGAACTGCCTGACTCACTGTTGCAACTACAATCGATGTAACAAGCTACCCCAACCTTATGTCTCTGCACCCTAAACCTGTAGATTGTGAGCTCTCCGGAGCAGGGCCCTCTTCCTCCTGTACTAGATTTGTTTAGTTTTGTTATGTTTTGTATTTTATCACAAATCTTTGTCATTGTATACCCCTATCACTGTACCCAGCGCTACGCAATTTGGTGGCGCTATACAAATAAATTATAATAATAATAATTATATATATGTTTATTTATTTTTACCAAGTAGGCAAATAAGAAAAAGTATGATTTAAACATAATATAATGCAGTGTTGAACATTTACTAACTTTACAATGTAATTGCTCTGCATAACATAAAAAAGACAACACTCAAACCAAAAACTGCCTTGTATATTAATATTCTGAATTATTCATCATCTGTTACCTAAATAAAGTGTTTATATGTTTTGGAAAAAATGAAAATCATAAAACATAGTTGGCCAAAAAAAACAATTATATCTACTTTTAAAGTAAACAAAATATGTTAATTTTATTAAGACACAGCAGAACTGTTTACATTTCATAATACAATTTCCAGGTGGACAGTTGTTACGTTTTACAATATTTTGTTGAAAATGATTTTTACAGGCATACATCAATTTAATGTAATAACCAAATCTTACTGTTTTGACAGATATGAAACCCTGATTTATACAGATACAGCATTTTTCTACTGCAGATGATCATAAATATTTTGATCAACACTTCAAAATAACAGAGGCAGGTTTTGTTTGCAGGTTTATTTTTCACTATTTAATGTAAATGAATATCGTTACAGATTTAGCAGATGTTTGATACAAATTATAGTAAATTATGAGAAGCAGTACAGTTAAATTATCATCAACAGGAGCAGCAGAGCATTTTGTCTTCCAAAATGTAAAATAAATATTTGTTAATTTATTGGTTATTGCTCTATAACAAATCATTACATTACAAAATAGTATGTTAAATAACAAAGATAAAAAGTAGAAATGAAAACAAAGACAATTTCTGAAAGATATGTGAACCAGAAAGAACAAATCTTTAGTCAAGAGTATGAAATAGAGATAAGAAAACATTAAAACACTAAGGGGTAGATTACACGTGGTACACTACTTTCAACTTGCAATGCGCACGCTAACGCGCTCATGTTAAATGTTTATTATGAGCGGGTTCTTTTCGCAATTAAAAATAATTAGTGCAACACTTATAATCTGGCCCTAAATGCATACGGTCACACACATTACATGTACACATCACATACCTACATACAGTCACACACATTACATGTACACATCACATACCTACATACAGTCACACACATATGTACACATCACATACCTACACACAGTCACACACATTACATGTACACATCACATACCTACATACAGTCACACACATTACATTTACACATCACATACCTACATACAGTCACACACATTACATTTACACATCACATACCTGCATACAGTCACACACATTACATTTACACATCACGTACCTACACACAGTCACACACATTACATTTACACATCACATACCTGCATACAGTCACACACATTACATGTACACATCACATACCTACATACAGTCACACACATTACATGTACACATCACATACCTACATACAGTCACACACATTACATTTACACATCACATACCTACATACAGTCACACACATTACATTTACACATCACATACCTGCATACAGTCACACACATTACATTTACACATCACGTACCTACACACAGTCACACACATTACATTTACACATCACATACCTGCATACAGTCACACACATTACATGTACACATCGCATACCTGCATACAGTCATACACATTACATGTACACATCACATACCTGCATACAGTCATACACATTACATGTACACATCACATACCTACAGTCACACACATTACATGTACACATCACATACCTACATACAGTCACACACATTACATGTACACATCACATACCTACATACAGTCACACACATTACATTTACACATCACATACCTACATACAGTCACACACATTACATTTACACATCACATACCTACATACAGTCACACACATTACATGTACACATCACATACCTACATACAGTCACACACATTACATTTACACATCACATACCTACATACAGTCACACACATTACATTTACACATCACATACCTACATACAGTCACACACATTACATGTACACATCACATACCTGCATACAGTCACACACATTACATTTACACATCACATACCTACATACAGTCACACACATTACATTAACACATCACATACCTACATACAGTCACACACATTACATGTACACATCACATACCTACATACAGTCACACACATTACATTTACACATCACATACCTACATACAGTCACACACATTACATTTACACATCACATACCTACATACAGTCACACACATTACATGTACACATCACATACCTACATACAGTCACACACATTACATTTACACATCACACACCTACATACAGTCACACACATTACATATACACATCACATACCTACATACAGTCACACACATTACATATACACATCACATACCTACATACAGTCACACACATTGCATATACACATCACATACCTGCATACAGTCACACACATTACATGTACACATCACATACCTGCATACAGTCACACACATTACATGTACACATCACACACCTACATACAGTCACACACATTACATTTACACATCACATACCTACATACAGTCACACACATTACATGTACACATCACATACCTACATACAGTCACACACATTACATTTACACATCACATACCTGCATACAGTCACACACATTACATGTACACATCACATACCTGCATACAGTCATACACATTACATTACACATCACATACCTACATACAGTCACACACATTACATGTACACATCACATACCTACATAAAGTCACGCACATTACATGTACACATCACATACCTACATACAGTCACACACATTACATGTACACATCACATACCTACACACAGTCACACACATTACATATACACATCACATACCTGCATACAGTCACACACATTACATGTACACATCACATACCTACATACAGTCACACACATTACATGTACACATCACATACCTACATACAGTCACACACATTACATATACACATCACATACCTACATACAGTCACACACATTACATATACACATCACATACCTGCATACAGTCACACATTACATGTACACATCACGTACCTACTAACAGTCACACACATTACATGTACACATCACATACCTACATACAGTCACACACATTACATGTACACATCACATACCTACATACAGTCACACACATTACATGTACACATCACATACCTACATACAGTCACACACATTACATGTACACATCACATACCTACATACAGTCACACACATTACATGTACACATCACATACCTGCATAAAGTCACACACATTACATATACACATCACATACCTGCATACAGTCACACACATTACATGTACACATCACATACCTGCATACAGTCATACACATTACATGTACACATCACATACCTGCATACAGTCACACACATTACATGTACACATCACATACCTGCATACAGTCATACACATTACATGTACACATCACATACCTGCATACAGTCACACACATTACATTTACACATCACACACCTACATACAGTCACACACATTGCATTTACACATCACATACCTACATACAGTCACACACATTACATTTACACATCACACACCTACATACAGTCACACACATTACATGTACACATCACGTACCTACATACAGTCATACACATTACATATACACATCACATACCTACATACAGTCACACACATTACATTTACACATCACATACCTACATACAGTCACACACATTACATTTACACATCACATACCTACATACAGTCACACACATTACATTTACACATCACATACCTGCATACAGTCACACACATTACATTTACACATCACATACCTGCATACAGTCACACACATTACATGTACACATCACATACCTACAGTCACACACATTACATGTACACATCACATACCTACATACAGTCACACACATTACATGTACACATACCATACCTACATACAGTCACACACATTACATGTACACATCACATACCTACATACAGTCACACACATTACATGTACACATCACATACCTACATACAGTCACACACATTACATGTACACATCACTTGCCTGCATACAGTCACACACATTACATTTACACATCACATACCTGCATACAGTCACACACATTACATGTACACATCACATACCTGCATACAGTCACACACATTACATGTACACATCACATACCTGCATACAGTCACACACATTACATGTACACATCACATACCTGCATACAGTCACACACATTACATGTACACATCACATACCTGCATACAGTCACACACATTACATGTACACATCACATACCTACATACAGTCACACACATTACATTTACACATCACATATTTACATACAGTCACACACATTACATTTACACATCACATACTTACATACAGTCACACACATTACATTTACACATCACATACTTACATACAGTCACACACATTACATTTACACATCACATACTTACATACAGTCACACACATTACATGTACACATCGCATACCTGCATACAGTCACACACATTACATGTACACATCACATACCTACATACAGTCACACACATTACATGTACACATCACATACCTACATACAGTCACACACATTACATGTACACATCACATACCTACATACAGTCACACACATTACATTTACACATCACATACCTACATACAATCACACACATTACATGTACACATCACATACCTACATACAGTCACACACATTACATTTACACATCACATACCTACATACAGTCACACACATTAAATGTACACATCACACACCTACATACAGTCACACACATTAAATGTACACATCACACACATGCATACAGTCACACACATTACATTTACACATCACATACCTACATACAGTCACACACATTACATGTACACATCACACACCTACATACAGTCACACACATTACATGTACACATCACACACCTACATACAGTCACACACATTACATGTACACATCACACACCTACATACAGTCACACACATTACATTTACACATCACATACCTACATACAGTCACACACATTACATGTAAACATCACATACTTACATACAGTCACACACATTACATATACACATCACATACCTACATACAGTCACACACATTACATATACACATCACATACCTGCATACAGTCACACACATTACATGTACACATCACTTGCCTGCATACAGTCACACACATTAAATGTACACATCACATACCTACATACAGTCACACACATTACATGTACACATCACATACCTACATACAGTCATACACATTACATGTACACATCACGTACCTACATACAGGCACACACATTACTTTTACACATCACATACCTACATACAGTCACACACATTACATGTACACATCACATACCTACATACAGTCACACACATTACATGTACACATCACATACCTACATACAGTCACACACATTACATGTACACATCACATACCTACATACAGTCACACACATTACATGTACACATCACATACCTACATACAGTCACACACATTACATTTACACATCACATACCTACATACAGTCACACACATTACATGTACACATCACATACCTACATACAGTCACACACATTACATTTACACATCACATACCTACATACAGTCACACACATTAAATGTACACATCACACACCTGCATACAGTCACACACATTACATGTACACATCACACACCTACATACAGTCACACACATTTCATGTACACATCACACACCTACATACAGTCACACACATTACATGTACACATCACACACCTACATACAGTCACACACATTACATTTACACATCACATACCTACATACAGTCACACACATTACATGTAAACATCACATACTTACAGTCACACACATTATATATACACATCACATACCTACATACAGTCACACACATTACATATACACATCACATACCTGCATACAGTCACACACATTACATGTACACATCACTTGCCTGCATACAGTCACACACATTAAATGTACACATCACATACCTACATACAGTCACACACATTACATGTACACATCACATACCTACATACAGTCATACACATTACATGTACACATCACGTACCTACATACAGTCACACACATTACATTTACACATCACATTCCTACATACAGTCACACACATTACATGTACACATCACATACCTACATACAGTCACACACATTACATTTACACATCACATACCTGCATACAGTCACACACATTACATTAACACATCACACACCTACATACAGTCACACACATTACATGTACACATCACATACCTACATACAGTCACACACATTACATGTACACATAACATACCTACATACAATCACACACATTACATTTACACATCACATACCTACATACAGTCACACACATTACATTTACACATTGCATACCTACATACAGTCACACACATTACATGTACACATCACACACCTACATACAGTCACACACATTACATGTACACATCACACACCTACATACAGTCACACACATTACATTTACACATTGCATACCTGCATACAGTCACACACATTACATTAACACATCACTTGCCTGCATACAGTCATACACATTACATGTACACATCACATACCTGCATACAGTTACACACATTACATGTACTCATCACATACCTGCATACAGTCACACACATTACATGTACTCATCACATACCTGCATACAGTCACACACATTACATGTACACATCACACACCTACATACAGTCACACACATTACATGTACTCATCACATACCTACATACAGTCACACACATTACATGTACTCATCACATACCTGCATACAGTCACACACATTACATGTACACATCACACACCTACATACAGTCACACACATTACATGTACACATCGCACACCTACATACAGTCACACACATTACATTTACACATCACATACCTGCATACAGTCATACACATTACATTTACACATCACACACCTACATACAGTCACACACATTACATGTACACATCACACACCTACATACAGTCACACACATTACATTTACACATCACATACCTGCATACAGTCATACACATTACATTTACACATCACATACCTACATACAGTCACACACATTACATGTACTCATCACACACCTACATACAGTCACACACATTACATTTACACATCACATACCTACATACAGTCATACACATTACATTTACACATCACATACCTACATACAGTCACACACATTACATGTACTCATCACACACCTACATACAGTCACACACATTACATTTACACATCACGTACCTACATACAGTTACACACATTACATTTACACATCACATACCTACATACAGTCACACACATTACATGTACATATCACATACCTGCATACAGTCACACACATTACATGTACTCATCACATACCTGCATACAGTCACACACATTACATGTACTCATCACATACCTGCATACAGTCACACACATTACATGTACACATCACGTACCTACATACAGTCACACACATTACATTTACACATCGCATACCTACATACAGTCACACACATTACATGTACATATCACATACCTGCATACAGTCACACACATTACATTTACACATTGCATACCTGCATACAGTCACACATATTACATTAACACATCAATTGCCTGCATACAGTCACACACATTACATTTACACATCACATATCTGCATAAAGTCACAAACGTTACATTTTCACATTACATACCTACATACAGTCATACTCATTACATGTACACATCACATACCTACATACAGTCACACACATTACATTTACACATCCCATACCTACATACAGTCATACACATTACATGTACACATCACATACCTACATACAGTCACACACATTACATTTACACATCACATACCTGCATACAGTCACACACATTACATTTACACATCACATACCTACATACAGTCACATACATTACATTAACACATCACATACCTACATACAGTCACACACATTACATTTACACATCACATACCTGCATGCAGTCACACACATTACATTTACACATCACATACCTACATACAGTCACACACATTACATGTACACATCACATACCTACATACAATCACACACATTACATTTACACATCACATACCTACATACAGTCACACACATTACATTAACACATCACATATCTGCATAAAGTCACAAACGTTACATTTCTGCATACAGTCAGACACATTACATTTACACATCACTTGCCTGCATACAGTCACACACATTACATTATTATTATTAGTATCAGATATTTGTAGAGCGCCAACAGGTTCCGCAGCGCTATGAACATGGGTGGTATATAAAAAAATTATTACAGGGATTAAATGAGGAGAGAGGGTCCTGCCGAGAGTTGCACTGTTGTAGTCTGCTCTACAAACAGTCTTGAACTACAAACAGCTGGGCTCATAGGCTTACATGCTATGGGGTTTTAGGGGATAGCAGTGGAGATAGGAAGGTTAGTGTAGGTTGTAAGAGTCCCTGAATAGTAGAGTTTTCAGGGAGCACTTGAACATTTTAAAACTAGGGGATATTCTTGTGGAGCGAGGCAGAGAGTTCCATAAAATGGGAGCCAGTCTTGAGAAATCTTGTAGACGGGAATGTGAGGGTGTAACAAGAGAGGAGGAGAGTAGGAGATCCTGAGCAGAGTGAAGGGGACGGGAGGGAGAGTATCTGGAGACAAGGTCTGAGATGTAGGGGGAGAGGTGCAATTGAGGGCTTTGTGTGTCAGAGTGAGAATTTTGTGTTTAATCCAGGAGGCAAGAGGAAGCCAGTGAAGGGATTGGCAGAGAGGTGTGGCAGATGAAGAGCAACATGCAAGGAAGATGAGCCTGGCAGAGGCATTCATTATGGATTGTAAAGGAGCTAGGTGGTAGCTAGGGAGACTAGAGAGGATAGAATTGCAGCAGTCGAGGCGGGAAAGGATGAGAGTGTGAATTAAAATCTATGCTGTGTCTTGTGTCAGGAAATGTCTAATTTTAGCGATGTTTTTAAGGTGGAAGTGGCAGGCTTTAGCCAAGGACTGAATGTGAAGAGTGAAAGAAAGATCTGAGTCAAATGTGACCCCAAGATATCGGGCATGTAAGGTTGGGGTAATGATGGAGTTGTCAACAGTTATAGAGACATGGGGGGTGGAGATTTTGGAAGAAGGCAGGAAAATAAGGAGCTCAGTTTTGGAGAGATTTAGCTTGAGGTAGTGAGAGGACATCCAAGATGAGATATGAGAGAGACAGTTAGTGACACGGGTCAAATTAGCAAGGAAGGAGATAGTTCTGGTGCAGAGAGGTAGATTTGGGTATCTTCAGTATACAAATAATAATGAAACCTGTGGAACTTTAAGGAACCTAGTGAGAACGTGTAGATTGAGAAGAGAAGGGGACCGAGGACAGAACCTTGTGGTACCCCAACAGAAAGAGGTAACGGGGCAGAGGATACCCCAGAGAAGGCTACACTAAAGGTACGGCTAGAAAGATAGGAAGAGAACTAAGAGAGAGCTGTGTCACAGATGCCGAAGGATTGGAGGGTATGGAGCAAAAGAGGGTGGTCAACAGTATCAAAGGCTGCAGACAGATCAAGGAGGATAAGTAGAGAGAAGTGGCCTTTTGATTTTGCTGTAAGTAGGTCGTTGGTAACCTTAACAATTGCTGTCTCTGTTGAGTGAAGGGGGCCAAATCCAGATTGCAGTGGGTCAAGGAGGGAGTTTAATGTAAGGAAATGGGATAGACGTGCATATACTAGCTTTTCAAGAAGCTTTGAGGCAAGAGGTAGTAGGGAAATAGGGCGATAGTTGGTCGGGGAGGTTGGATCGAGAGAAGGTTTTTTAAGGATAGGTGTGACTAATGCATATTTAAGAGTTGTGGGAACTATACCAGTGCTGAGGGAGAGGTTGAAGATGTGTGTGAGTATAGGGGTAAGGGTAGAAGAGAGGGAGAGGAATAGTTGTGAGGGGGTGGGTTCGAGGGGACAGGTAGTGAGGTGAGAGGATAGTATAAGGGCAGAAACTTCATCCTTTGTAACAGGAGCAAAATAGCTAAATTTATGGCTACGTGGGTTTTGGATGATTGTGAGCTTTTGAGGGGGTGGGAGACCGGTAGTATGTTGAGAGCTGATTTATTTTCTGATGGAGTCGATTTTGTTGTTGAAGTAGCTGGCTAAATCTTGGGCTGAGAGAAAAGTTGTGGTGGGCGGAGAAGAGTATTGAATGTGGAGAACAGACATTTTGGGTTTGAAGAAAGAGTAGAGATCAGAGTAGAGAAGTAAGGTTGCTTATATAGATGAAGGGCAGAATAGTAAGAGTTCAAGATGAACTTATAGTGAAGAAAGTCAGCAGAACTCCGAGATTTCCTCCAGTGTCACTCAGCAGTACGGGAACATCTGCGTAGGTACCGTGTCAGAGGAGTATGCCAGGGCTGATGATCATTGTATGTTTTCCGAGGTATGGTAGGTGGAGCCAGGTTATCAAGGACCAATGTAACGGTGGAGTTATAATGGCAAATGGATTCATCTGGACAGGAAAAGGAGGGCATGGAAGAGAGAAGAGGTTTGAGAGAGCAAGCAAGCTGTTGTTGATCTAATGACTTGATTCTTCTGTGAAGTTTAGTGTGAAGGGTAGAAGGAGGGAGCATTGTAGGGAGGAAGGTGATGGTACAAGTGAGGAGGTGGTGGTCAGAAAGAGGAAAAGGTGAGTTTGTGAAGTTTGAGATAGTGCATCGATAACTGAAAATCTGATCAAGGGAGTTACTATCTTTGTGAGTGGTAGAGGAAGTGAGTTGCAGAAGTTGTTTTGCAGAGGAGGCAGAGGGATTATCAACAGGGAGGTTGAAGTCACCGAGAATGAGGGCAGGGGTATCCAAGGAAAGGAAGTAAGGTAGCCAGGCGGCAAAGTGATCTAAAAATAGAGTTGCAGAACCAGGGGGCAGTATATGACTGCAAAGCATATAGAAAGGGGAGAGAATAAGCGAATCATGTGTGTTTCAAATGAAGAAAATGTGAGGAAAGAGAAGGGATGTATTTGTTGAAAGGTGCAACGAGAGGAAAGTAAAATACCAACACCACCTCCTTGTCTATTGTCAGACCTAGGAGTGTGGCTGAATTGGAGACCCTCATGTGACAGTGCAGCAGAGGAAGCAGTGTCTGAAGGAGAGAGCCAGGTTTCTGTGAGAGCCAGAAGATTGAGAGAGTGGGAGATAAAGAGGTCATGGATAGAAGTGAGTTTGTTGCAAACAGACCGAGAGTTCCATAGTGCACAAGTGAAGGGGGAGGTGGCTTTAGATGCAAGAGGAATAAGATTAAGGTTACCAGAGTTTTGTTTTTGAAGTCTATTGAAGGGCACACATTGGTGTGCAGGGCAGGGAAGTTGTAGGGGACCAGGATTAGGAGAGATGTTGCCAGCAGCTAGTATGAGCAAGAGGGAGAGTGACATGAGATGAGATGCGGATTTGCATTAGTGAGACTGTTTTTGTGATGAGTTGCAAGGGGGAGAAAGAGTTTTTAGGAATGTGTGAAGTTCATGAATACAAAAGTAAGGTGAGGTTAAGAGAGATGGGCTAATGAACAATGCAGGTGGTGAGGGGTAAGGAGTAACTGAGTAAAGTAGTTTGTTGAACAGACAAAAGGTGGCAAAAAGGGATATTAAGATATTGTGCATTTTTTACAAAATAGACAGTGTATAAAACTCAATATAAAAACAGAACTTGCCTTATCCCTTGTCCAATCCTTGTCCAATTCTTGTATAATTAGTTGTGCCTCACTTATAAATGTTCACTTAATTCTTGTATAATTTGTTGTGCCTCACTTATAAATGTTCACTTAATTCTTGTATAATTAGTTGTGCTTCACTTATAAATGTTCACTTAATTCTTGTATAATTAGTTGTGCCTCACTTATAAATGTTCACTTAATTCTTGTATAATTTGTTGTGCCTCACTTATAAATGTTCACTTAATTCTTGTATAATTAGTTGTGCTTCACTTATAAATGTTCACTTAATTCTTGTATAATTAGTTGTGCCTCACTTATAAATGTTCACTTAATTCTTGTATAATTAGTTGTGCCTCACTTATAAATGTTCACTTAATTCTTGTATAATTAGTTGTGCCTCACTTATAAATGTCCAGTTAATTCTTGTATAATTAGTTGTGCCTCACTTATAAATGTTCACTTAATTCTTGTATAATTAGTTGTGCCTCACTTATAAATGTCCAGTTAATTCTTGTATAATTAGTTGTGCCTCACTTATATATGTTCACTTAATTCTTGTATAATTAGTTGTGCCTCACTTATATATGTTCACTTAATTCTTGTATAATTAGTTGTGCCTCACTTATATATGTTCACTTAATTCTTGTATAATTAGTTGTGCCTCACTTATAAATGTCCAGTTAATTCTTGTATAATTAGTTGTGCCTCACTTATAAATGTTCACTTAATTCTTGTATAATTAGTTGTGCCTCACTTATAAATGTCCAGTTAATTCTTGTATAATTAGTTGTGCCTCACTTATAAATGTTCACTTAAGAGATGTTAACAGATGAGCTTACACTATTGCTATCTAGCCTACATTGCTAGCCCCTGCATTGCTTTCCCCATAGCAGTGTTAAATTTATAGGCCAGAGCATTCAGCTGAAAGCAATAAATTAGGTAATGACCTGATTAAAGACAGTCAAAAAGCCAATTGGGAAAATTTGATTCAGGGTGAGAAGTTAAAAATAACAGACAATAGAATCTGGGGGAGGCTGTGGTTAAACCATAAGTGAAATTATAAATTTAGGAATTAAAAGAAGTATTTGCAAGGTTTGAACATCACCTAGATAAAGGCAAGATATCAGCAGGGTAAATACAAGCGGCCAGATTACGAGTTTTGTGTTATGAGCGGCTCGGTCGTAACTTGCAAGTTATTTCCACCGCTCACCTTTAATAACGCTGCTATTACAAGTTTGAAAAAACCCGGGGGTTAGCAGGCAATATGGCAGCGTTGAGCTCCATACCGCACACAAATACCAGCGCTGCTTTGAGCTGGTTTTACGTGCTCGTGCACGATTTCCCCATAGACATCAATGGGGAGAGCCGGCTAAAAAAAAGCCTAACACCTGCAATAAAGGAGCGTAAAGCTCCGTAACCCAGCCCCATTGATTCCTATGGGGAAAGAAAATTTATGTTTACACCTAAAACCCTAACATAAACCTCGAGTCTAAACTCCCCTAATCTGATGCCCCCGACATCGCCGCCACCTACATTACACTTATTAACCCCTAATCTGCCGCCCCCGACATCACCGCCACCCACCTACACTTATTAACCCCTAATCTGCTGCCCCCAATGTCGTTGCTACCTACATACATTTATTACCCCTAGTCTGCTGCCCCCAATGTCGTCGCTACTTACCTACACTTATTAACCCCTAATATGCTGCCCCCAATGTCGTTGCTACCTACATACATTTATTACCCCTAGTCTGCTGCCCCCAATGTCGTCGCTACTTACCTACACTTATTAACCCCTAATCTGCTGCCCCCAATGTCGTTGCTACCTACATACATTTATTACCCCTAGTCTGCTGCCCCAATGTCGTCACTACTTACCTACACTTATTAACCCCTAATCTGCTGCCCCCAATGTTGTCACTACCTACCTACACTTTTTAACCCCTAATCTGCCGCCCCCAATGTTGCCGCCACCACTATACTAAAGTTATTAACCCCTAAACCTATGGCCTTCCACATCACTAACACTACATAAATATATTAACCCCTAAACCTAACCTTAAGTCTAACCCTAACACCCCTAACTTTAATTTAATTAAAATAAATCTAAATAAAAATTACTGTTACCTAATTCCTATTTAAAACTAAATAATTACCTGTAAAATAAACCCTAAGATAGCTACAATATAACTCATAGTTACATTGTAGCTTTCTTAGGTTTTATTTTTATTTCACATCTAAGTTTGTATTTATTTTACCTAGGTAGACTAGTAACTAAATAGTTATTAACTATTTACTAACGACCTAGTTAAAATAAATACAAATTTACCTGTAAAATAAAACCTAACCTGTCTTACACTAACACCTAACATCACACTACAATTAAATAAATTACATTAATTAAATAAGATTAACTAAATTACAAAAAAAAATAAACACTAAATTACACAAAATAAAAAAGAAATGATCAAATATTTAAACTAATTACACCTAATTTAATAGCCCTATTAGATTAGGTGTAATAGCATTTGGATGGGCATTGCCCTTAAAAGGGCATTTAGCTCTTTTCCATTGCCCAAACCTTAAGCTAAAAATAAAACCCACCCAATAAACCCTTAAAAAAAACTAACACTAACCCCTGAAGATCCACTTACAGTTTTTGAAGACCGGACATCCATCCTCATCCAGCTCTTTTCCATTGCCCAAACCCTAAGCTAAAAATAAACCCCCCCCCAATAAACCCTTAAAAAAACTAACACTAACCCCCGAAGATCCACTTACAGTTTTTGAAGACCGGACATCCATCCTCATCAACCCGGGAGAAGTCTTCATCCAAGCGGCAAGAATTGGTCCTCCAGGCGGGCAGAAGTCTTCATCCAGACGTCATCTTCTATCTTCATCCTTCCGACGCAGAGCGGCTCCATCTTCAAGACATCCTGCGCAGAGCATCCTCTTCTGTTGACGGCTAGTGAAGAATGAAGCTCCCTTTAAGGGACGTCATCCAAGATGGCGTCCCTTGAATTCCTATAGACTGATAGAATTCTATCAGCCAATTGGAATTAAAGGGTAAAAAATCCTATTGGTTGATGCAATCAGCCAATAGGATTGAGCTTCAATCCTATTGGCTGATCCAATCCGATTGGCTGATAGAATTCTGTAAAATAAACCCTAAATAAACATCGACAGAAGAGGATGCTCCTCGCCGGATGTCTTGAAGATGCAGCAGCTCCATGTCGGAAGGATGAAGATAGAAGATGCCGTCTGGATAAAGACTTCTGCCCACCTGGAGGACCACTTCTTGCCGCTTGTATGAAGACTTCTCCCTGCTTCGTTGAGGACTTCTGCCCGTTTGGATGAAGACTTCTCCCAGGTTGATGAGGATGGATGTCTGGTCTTCAAAAACTGTAAGTGGATCTTCGGGGTTAGTGTTAGTTTTTTTTAACGGTTTATTGGGTGGGTTTTATTTTTAGCTTAGGGTTTGGGCAAAGAAAAAGAGCTAAATGCCCTATTAATGGCAATGCCCACCCAAATGCATTTTTTAGGGCAATGGGGAGCTTAGGGTTTTTTAGATAGGTTTTTATTTGGGGGGTTTGGTTGTGTGGGTGGTGGGTTTTACTCTTGGGGGGGTTGTTTGTATTTTTTTTTTACAGGTAAAAGAGCTGATTTCTTTGGGGCAATGCCCCGCAAAAGGCCCTTTTAAGGGCCATTGGCAGTTTAGTTTAGGCTAGGGTTTTTTTTTTTTTATTTTGGGGAGGGCTTTTTTATATTGATATTGCTATTAGATTAGGTGTAATTAGTTTAAATATTTGAAAATTTCTTTTTTATTTTGTGTAATTTAGTGTTTATATTTTTTTGTAATTTAGTTAATTGTATTTAATTAATGTAATTTATTTAATTGTAGTGTACTGTTAGGTGTTAGTGTAAGACAGGTTAGGTTTTATTTTACAGGTAAATTTGTATTTATTTTAACTAGATAGTTAGTAAATAGTTAATAACTATTTAGTAACTAGTCTACCTAGTTAAAATAAATACAAACTTAGCTGTGAAATAAAAATAAAACCTAAGATAGCTACAATGTAACTATTAGTTATATTGTAGCTAGCTTAGGGTTTATTTTACAGGTAAGAATTTAGTTTTAAATAGAAATTATTTAATTAATGATAGTCATTTTTATTTAGATTTATTTTAATTATATTAAAGTTAGGGGTGTTAGGGTTAGACTTAGGGTTAGGTTTAGCAGTTAATAACTTTAGTATATTGGCGGCGGTGACATTGGGGGCAGCAGATTAGGGGTTAATAATATTTAACTAGTGTTTGCGATGCGGGAGTAAGGGGGCTTAGGGGATAATAGGTTTATTATAGTGGTGGCGATGTGCAGAGCAACAGATTAGGGGTTAATAATTTTATTTTAGTGTTTGCGATGCAGGAGGGCCTCGGTTTAGGGGTTAATATGTAGTTTATGGGTGTTAGTGTACTTTGTAACACTTTAGTTATGAGTTTTATGCTACAGCTTTGTAGCGCAAAACCCATAACTTCTGACTTTCAGTTTACGGTACGGATATTGTAGTTATAGGCTGTACTGCTCACTTTTTGGCCAGACAGGCTAACTCGTAATTCCGGGGCTATGGAAGTCCCATTGAAAAAGGACTTTTTGAAAAGTGCGGTAGTTACATTGCATGACGGCCAAAATAGTGTGCGGTACAGCTATACCTACAAGACTCGTAATAGCAGCAGTAGTGAAAAAGCAGCGTTATGAGGCTTTTTCACTAATAACGAAAAACTCGTAATCTAGCCGATAATTAATTATACAGACAAATGCAAAAAGAGAGGCTTGCAATACAGATGACACAAAAAACAGGGAAATTGGAAGGATTTGAACGCAAGGATCAATTCACATACCAAAGAGAGACATGTAGTACAAATGACACAAAAAACAGAGAAATTGGTAGGATATACACATCACATTTACCTGCATACAGTCACACAAATTACATTTACACAACACTTGCCTGCATACAGTCACACACATTACATTTACAAATCACTTGCCTGCATACAGTCATACACATTACATTTACACATCGCATACCTGCATACAGTCACACACATTACATTTACACATCGCATACCTGCATACAGTCACACACATTACATTAACACATCACTTGCCTGCATACAGTCACACACATTACATTTACACATCGCATACCTACATACAGTCATACACATTACATTTACACATTGCATACCTGCATACAGTCACACACATTACATTAACACATCACTTGCCTGCATACAGTCACACACATTACATTTACACATCGCATACCTGCATACAGTCATACACATTACATTTACACATCGCATACCTGCATACAGTCACACACATTACATTTACACATTGCATACCTACATACATTCATACACATTACATTTAGACATTGCATAATTAATTAAATGCCCTATCCTCCTGGCTTGCTGGAAAACTTTAATAACTGGAGCCATAAAACTGGCTCAACACATAACTATGTACAAATAATAACTGGAGCCATAGAACTGACTCAACAACTTAACTATGTACAACTATAATTCTTAAATAACTTTGTATAAAACTGTAATACTTGAATAACCACGCAGACACAGATATATGGGAAAAGACCCGAAGGTCGCATTTATTGTAGAACGTGAGAACCGGCTGGACTCAACGGGGCCAGCTAAAACATGTGGCGGCAATCTAGCTAGGAGTAGGGACCCCCTGCTAGGAGAATGGACCGCGCCCGTGAATGCCCACACAAGCGGAGCTCAGCTGCCGCAGAAGCTTAGGGAGTTCTCGGCATCTTAGAATGGGAGGGACCCCAGGCGCGCGCCTGCAGAGATCACCCTCCCCTGGGCAGCCGTCACTCTACCTCTGATGGCAAACTGGGGCGCGGACCAACCGCCTAACCAGGGTGTAAAGTAACGATCTCCGAACCAGTAGGACCAGGTGTGACTAGACGCGTCTCCATGCCACTACCTGGGGAGTCAAAAACTACCGTCCTCGGACTTAAGGAAACAAGCCGCGTAGCTCTCATCCGGCCTCGGACACCTAGCTGAAACACCCTGGTGATGTAGCAGCCTAAAGATTGCCGTATGAACAAGTGCAGGGAGGGAGGGAGGGACGCTGTGAAGACGAGCTGGAAAAGAGGGTTTGGGCCTTGGGAGCTGACTACTTAAAGGTAAGCTAAACCCCACCCTCACTAATGCAACATTGTTGCAACCTTCACAGCAGCACACTCCTAAGGGCCTTAATTATTATGGTCGTTCTGGGCTATGCTGCCCTCCACTGTCTTAATTAATTAAATGCCCTATCCTCCTGGCTTGCTGGAAAACTTTAATAACTGGAGCCATAAAACTGGCTCAACACATAACTATGTACAAATAATAACTGGAGCCATAGAACTGACTCAACAACTTAACTATGTACAACTATAATTCTTAAATAACTTTGTATAAAACTGTAATACTTGAATAACCACGCAGACACAGATATATGGGAAAAGACCCGAAGGTCGCATTTATTGTAGAACGTGAGAACCGGCTGGACTCAACGGGGCCAGCTAAAACATGTGGCGGCAATCTAGCTAGGAGTAGGGACCCCCTGCTAGGAGAATGGACCGCGCCCGTGAATGCCCACACAAGCGGAGCTCAGCTGCCGCAGAAGCTTAGGGAGTTCTCGGCATCTTAGAATGGGAGGGACCCCAGGCGCGCGCCTGCAGAGATCACCCTCCCCTGGGCAGCCGTCACTCTACCTCTGATGGCAAACCGGGGCGCGGACCAACCGCCACAAGAGATAGCCCAACAGGCTCACCTCTTGCCGCCACACCTATAGATGATTAAGTATAGCACGCCTCAAATTACAGAGGAACAGGTCAATGCCCCTCTCAGAGAGGTGCACCCCGTCCCTTCTGTAGAGGCACCTCTCAGCCGTTGATATGTTCCCATGTTCCACAACAAACCCACCTGACTGCCCTAAGAAAATCCTCACTTCTCTGTTAATTTTCTTGCGGACCTGAAAAGCCGCGCGATGAGACTGCATATGGCGCCATTCTATTCTGGGGATGATGTTAGACCACCCTATCCTGACTTGGGGAATCCATGCCTGAATCGTGCGCAGATCCGACTGAATAACCGCACTGAGCTGTTTGCACGGTAGGAGCCCCATATCATTTCCACCTGCGTGAATGATCAGTACATGGGGTTTCTCCCACCTGCGCAAAGCCCCCTGCAGCAACCCAGGCAGAGCCTGCCACGTAAGCCCCCTGCGCCCTAACCACCTAACAGTGACTCGGGAAGAGGGGAACCCCAGCTGACGCCCATCAGGTCTCGCGATCGCTCGAAGCTCCGCCCAGTGGATGTACGAATGCCCCGTAATCCATACTCTCAGTGGACCGCTCCTTGGTCCTAAGAAAAGAAACAGAGGTTATCCCATGCATCTGCAAAACATAATCATTTCTAAACAGTCAAAGGCCTAACGTATAAAAGATACCTTTGCGACCTCCATCTCCCCAGAGCTCTAATATGGTCAGCCGACCATCCTAAACTAGCGGCAGTGGTGGCCGCGCCCACCCTAAAGGAATGGGGAGCAATCACCCTGGGATCAAGACCTGCCTTTGATGCTGCCCAGGCCAACACCTTCCTAAACTGGAATCTAGTCAACGGGGAACCGTCCTCGTGAACTAGAAATTGCGAGAAACCCTCAGGACGCACGTCCATATAGGCTTTAACCAGTCTGACCGGGCAGCAAACAGATTCAACATGGGATGGCAAAGCCAACCAGGCACCTCTCCCTTCCTGGTCAGTTTTGGATCTGGGAAGAAAGACCAAGATAGACGACCCGTCGTCTCTAACATGAGGCAGCAAAAGGCTGCCCGTCTTGTTCTTAGAGGGCGGGACAATTTCCCCTACCCTAAGAGCCCCGTGAAAAGCCAGCCCAAAGGCGGCTGAAAATAGGGCAGTTTCATAGGCGGATGAACAGACCGCCGGCAAAACTCGGCACAACGTTACCAGACGCTCCATGGTAACTGGTTCCCTGAAATCCCTGACCCTGGGGGCCATACGCCCCCAACCCCGAAGTACCTGCCTAACCAGGAAGGTCTTCGAGGCGTCAACAAGCCCATACAACTTGCAGAAAAAGAACACTGCCGCCAGGCGTGAACCCATCGCAGTCTTCGAAACACCATTACCTTTAAGTTCGGTAATCCATTCAAGCAAGCCCCACTGGTCCCCGTCACAGGAGGGACGACACCTGAAGTCACAAAAGGCGATCCACTCCGTCCAGTATTTCACATACGTAGCCCAGGTAGACGGAGCGAGGGAAGCCCGCACCATCGCAATCAAGGGGCCCCATCCAGCGCCACCTGCCATAAGTAAGTGGGACAGGACAATCCGTTAGTGTCCGCATCGGGCACCAGAGCATAAAATGCTTCCCATTGAAAACGGGAGAGCGCATCAGCAATTCTATTTTGGACGCCCGGGACATGCTTAGCACGGAACACAATATTCAGGTGCAGACACCTCAGCACCAACAGTCTCAAATACCGGACAACCGGAGGGGAACTAGATGATAATCTGTTAACAGCATAAACAACGCTCATGTTATCTGTCCAGAAAACCACCTCACGGTCGCGAAGCTGATTGCCCCAAATGTCAAGAGCAACCAGTATGGGAAACAGTTCGAGAAGGCATAGGTTCCTGACCAAGCCTCTCTCTATCCACGCGGCGGGCCATGGGCCAGCGCTCCATTGCCCGGCCAAGAAAGCCCCGTACCCGTGGGACCCAGCCGCATCAGTGAACAACTGGATCGCTGCGTTAGAAGGAACAACCTCCCGCCACAGACAGATCCCGTTAAAGTGGAGAAGAAAATCTTCCCAGACCTTAAGATCTTCCACCATCTCCGCAGACACCCGGAACCTCCGGGTCTGCGATCTTGTGCCGCACAGCTGCCTCTCGAGCCTGCGAAGGAATATTCTTCCCATGGGAATGATCCTGCCGGCAAAGTTCAGCAAACCCAATAGGATTTGAAGATCCTTCACGGAGCTATACAGCTCTGCTCTCATAGCGCGTACCGACTCCAACATGCGCTGAACTTTGTCATGTGGCAGACGGCACTGCTCTGCCACCGAATCAACCTCAATGCCCAAAAAAGTAAGGCACGTGCAAGGACCCTGGGACTTGTCCTCCGCCAGAGGAACTCCCATTCTATCCATTATAAACCTAGTGACTTTCATCAGGAAAGCACACTCAGATGATCCTGTCCGCCCAACCAGCAGAAAATCATCCAAATAGTGTGCCAGGCCGTCGAATCCGGCCACCTCCGCAATGGCCCAGTGCAAGAAGCAGCTGAAAGCCTCGAAGTAGGCACACGAAATTGAGCACCCCATGGGCAAGCATTTGTCCACGTAGTACTGCCCCTCAAAATAGCACCCCATAAGCCTAAAAGAGGAGGGGTGAATGGGCAGGAGCCGGAAGGCGGACTCTATATCCAGTTTAGCCATCAGAGCCCCGGCCCCTGCCCTGCGAACTAGCCCCAATGCCTCATCAAATGATTGGTAAGAAACTGAGCTCAGTTCAGGGGGGATGGCGTCATTCACCGAACGACCCTTCGGGAAGGACAGATGTTGGATGAGCCGAAATTTACCCGGCTCCTTTTTTGGAACCACCCCCAAGGGAGATACCACCAGCCCTGGAAGGGGAATATCCTCAAATGGGCCTGCCATACGACCCAACCCAATCTCTTTATTCAGTTTATCCCGCAAAACCCCGGGAAACTGATACGCGGATTTCAGGTTCCTGTGTGACAAGGAACCCTCCACGTGCGATCCGACTGGGATAACAAATCCCGACCGCAGACCGCCACTAAGCAGCAAGGCGGCCTCCTTGAATGGGTATAGCAGCAGCCACTTCTCAATTACGGCCACCTTCAGAGGTGTGGCCGCCCTTTCCAACAGTGAAAGGTTTGGACCCGGCTGCTGGTCTCTCCTGGGGACGACCCGCGTCCTGGGTTCTGGTACACTCGGACCCCGAGTGGCCGCCACCACAGGTTCTGCACGCGTGCCGAAATGCGCATGCCGCTCCCCTGGTACATGATTTGTCCTGGAAGCGCCAGCACACCCCTGTGGCCCGCCGTCGAGAGCGCTGCGAGGCCTTAACGCCCCCCGATGCTCCGACTACTGCAGCAGGCGCCGCCTGTTTTTCAGGACCCAATTGCGCCCACAGACGCGAATCAACGTCACCGAAAGTAAGAAGAGGGTTCCCAACCATCTTCCTACGGAAAGCAGCGTCGTAATCCCGCCAAGCTCCATCCCTGTACTTCTCGTACACTGTTTCAATGGAATCCTGATATTTCAGGATGTTTAAGGCTTGATCGGGAAATTTAGAGATATAACAGGACGCATAAACCCTAAAGCACTTGCGCCATTCCTCATAGGAATCAGGACGTTTAAATTTTTTCGGGCCTGTGCCATCATCCGCCATTTCTTTCTGGCGATAAGCTTCCGCAGAAAGCTCAAACATGTGCACGTACCTCCCACCCTGAATGCGCCGCACCATCCTAGATTTGAGATGCTCATGAAGGCTAAACGCAGGCCATGTGTCAGTGTCCCCATGTATAGCTGCCCTGCGCCTGTTCCCCATAAGTGGGCTAACTAAGTCTGTTGACGCAGGAGGTGTCAACATAGGAACAGTGGGCTCCATGCGGGATGAACCAGGGGGGAGGGGAAGACCCATAGCCTTCCTTTCTTCCACTAACCATTTCACCATCCTATACATTCTTTTTTGCCCTTTCGCTTCCAACCCCAGGGATCTATCACTCTCTGAACCTGAATCATCCGAGGATGAACTTAAAACACTACGTTCAAAAGTAATAGCGCGCTTACCAGCTCCCAAGAGGCGTTGCACCGGGACAGGACCAGAAGAGGTGGATGGCTGTTCCTGAGACTGTGGCTCCCTTTCCACGGCACTGGGGGTGGACTGGAGTGGCTGTAATGCAGTTCTGGGTTCCATAATGATCTGTGGAGAAAAATGTGAAAGAGGAGTACCCAGGGAAGGGGACGAGGGCCCACCAACCACATTACCCCGGGACCCTAGGGGACTAGGGCTCCTGTGATCACTGCCACACTCTTCAATACCATCATCAACCATATCAGCCATACGCACATTCATCACTGCATTAGCAAACTGTACTTGTCTATTCTGTTCAGTCGCAGCCTGCGTGCCCTGACATAGACTGGGCGTGATAACTGGGCCTTTCTTTGCTGAAGCCCTAGTGACAACACCTGGCGGAGCCCCGCTGAGGGCCACACCCGCGGGCGCCGCCCGCGCACCCTGTCGGGCGTTACGTTTGCTGCGTGACGCAGTACTACGTCGTCTGCTAGGCCGCGATGTAGTCGCGGGCCTACGCTTGCCCCCAGGCTGCGTGATTGCGGCCTGAGGCCCTGCGACTTGTTGCGCAGTAGGCATATTCCCCGTCAGGCCTGCGGCCTGCTCATTAATGCCTGTTTCCCTAATCTGGGCCCTACCGGGCGAACGTGCCCTTGTTCCTTGCCCTTCAGAAACCACTTGCCCCTCAGACACACTAGTTGCCCCAATCGGAGCACCGTCAAGTGCTAACATACCCCCGGTCAGGCTTGCGGCCTGCTCATGAGATCCCTCATGCAACCTTCTACCCCTTTCAATGGCCGCCAAATCAGTGTCCCTTCGCGGGCGCTGAGTATTTGAGCCTCGCTGCGCACCCCCCGCGGGCGTCGCCCCCCCCCGGGGTACCCCTCTCTTACCTGCGTACCCCGGCGGAGAAGACGATGCTGCCCGCTTGCCTCTTGTGTCCGGAATGGCGCTTCCGGACGTGACGTCACCGGAAGTGACGTCACCGGAAGCGGCCAAACCGGAAGAGACGGGCTCTGAAGGGGCCATGGAGGACCGCGTGGACGCCGGCGCGCAAACTGAAGCCGGGGGGCCTCCCTGGGATGCCGGCCCCCCGCCGGAAAGCACCGCTGCCAAAGATTGGAGCAGCGCTACCGCCGTGGAGACCGCCTCCCCGGTAAGAACGACCGGAGCAGATACGGCCTCCCCCCCGCCCAGAACAGGGCCCTGTTCCCCTACCACAACCTCCTCTGCTATTTGGGGACCCACCTCTACTGAAAGGGGGATTAAAGGAGGGGAGGGAGAGACAACCCTAACTTCAGGATACAGGCTAGGCCCCGGGGTACGACTCACCGGGCGAGGGGGGGAAGGCTGCACCACATCTTCTCCAGAGTCAAACTCATCGATCACCAGCTCATCTAATTCCGACATCTTCTTCCACAGGACTCCTGACAGATGATCCTGACGCTGTGAAGACGAGCTGGAAAAGAGGGTTTGGGCCTTGGGAGCTGACTACTTAAAGGTAAGCTAAACCCCACCCTCACTAATGCAACATTGTTGCAACCTTCACAGCAGCACACTCCTAAGGGCCTTAATTATTATGGTCGTTCTGGGCTATGCTGCCCTCCACTGTCTTACCTGCATACAGTCACACACATTACATTTACACATTGCATACCTGCATACAGTCATACACATTACATTTACACATCGCATACCTGCATACAGTCACACACATTACATTAACACATCACTTGCCTGAATACAGTCACACACATTACATTTACACATCGCATACCTGCATACAGTCATACACATTACATTTACACATCGCATACCTGCATACAGTCACACACATTACATTTACACATTGCATACCTGCATACAGTCATACACATTACATTTACACATCGCATACCTGCATACAGTCACACACATTACATTTACACATCGCATACCTGCATACAGTCATACACATTACATTTACACATCGCATACCTGCATACAGTCATACACATTACATTTACACATCGCATACCTGCATACAGTCACACACATTACATGTACACATCACATACCTGCATACAGTCACACACATTACATGTACACATCACATACCAACATACAGTCACACACATTACATGTACACATCACATACCTGCATACAGTCACACACATTACATGTACACATCACATACCTGCATACAGTCACACACATTACATGTACACATCACATACCTGCATACAGTCACACACATTACATTTACACATCGCATACCTGCATACAGTCACACACATTACATTTACACATTGCATACCTGCATACAGTCACACACATTACACGTACACATCACATACCTGCATACAGTCACACACATTACATGTACACATCACATACCTACATACAGTCACACACATTACACGTACACATCACACACCTACATACAGTCACACACATTACATTAACACATCACTTGCCTGCATACAGTCACACACATTACATGTACACATCACATACCTGCATACAGTCACACACATTACATGTACACATCACATACCTACATACAGTCACATACATTACACATACACATCACATACCTACATACAGTCACACACATTACATGTATACATCACATACCTGCATACAGTCACACACATTACATGTACACATCACATACCTGCATACAGTCACACACATTACATGTACACATCACATACCTGCACACAGTCATACACATTACATGTACACATCTCATACCTACATACAGTCACACACATTACATTTACACATCGCATACCTGCATACAGTCACACACATTACATTTACACATTGCATACCTGCATACAGTCACACACATTACATTTACACATTGCATACCTGCATACAGTCACACACATTACATGTACACATCACATACCTACATACAGTCATACACATTACATGTACACATCACATACCTACATACAGTCACACACATTACACGTACACATCACATACCTGCATACAGTCACACAAATTACATGTACACATCACTTGCCTGCATACAGTCACACACATTACATTTACACATCACATACCTGCATACAGTCACACACATTACATGTAAACATCACGTACCTACATACAGTCACACACATTACATTTACACATCACATACCTGCATACAGCCACACACATTACATGTACACATCACATACCTACATACAGTCACACACATTACATTTACACATCACATACCTACATACAGTCACACACATTACATGTACACATCACATACCTACATACAGTCACACACATTACATTTACACATCACTACCTACATACAGTCACACACATTACATGTACACATCACATACCTACATACAGTCAAACACATTACATTTACACATCACATACCTACATACAGTCACACACATTACATGTACACATCACATACCTACATACATTCACACACATTACATTTACACATCACATACCTACATACAGTCACACACATTACATGTACACATCACATACCTACATACAGTCACACACATTACATTTACACATCACATACCTACATACAGTCACACACATTACATGTACACATCACATACCTGCATACAGTCATACACATTACATTTACACATCACTACCTACATACAGTCACACACATTACATGTACACATCACATACCTGCATACAGTCACACACATTACATTTACACATCACATAACTACATACAGTCACACACATTACATGTACACATCACATACCTGCATACAGTCATACACATTACATTTACACATCACTACCTACATACAGTCACACACATTACATGTACACATCACATACCTGCATACAGTCACACACATTACATTTACACATCACATACCTACATACAGTCACACACATTACATGTATACATCACATACCTACATACAGTCACACACATTACATTTACACATCACACACATACATACAGTCACACACATTACATTTACACATCACATACCTACATACAGTCACACACATTACATGTATACATCACATACCTACATACAGTCACACACATTACATTTACACATCACATACCTACATACAGTCACACACATTACATGTACACATCACATACCTGCATACAGTCACACACATTACATGTACACATCACACACCTACATACAGTCACACACATTACATGTACACATCACACACCTACATACAGTCACACACATTGCATTTACACATCACATACCTACATACAGTCACACACATTACATGTACACATCACATACCTACATACAGTCACACACATTACATGTACTCATCACATACCTGCATACAGTCACACACATTACATGTACACATCACATACCTACACACAGTCACACACATTACATGTACACATCACATACCTACACACAGTCACACACATTACATGTACACATCACATACCTACATACAGTCACACACATTACATGTACACATCACATACCTACATACAGTCACACACATTACATTAACACATCGCATACCTGCATACAGTCACACACATTACATGTACACATCACATACCTACATACAGTCACACACATTACATGTACACATCACATAACTGCATACAGTCCCACACATTACATGTACACATCACGTACCTTCATACAGTCACACACATTACATGTACACATCACATACCTACATACAGTCACACACATTACATGTACACATCACATACCTACATACAGTCACACACATTACATGTACACATCACATACTTACATACAGTCACACACATATGTACACATCACATACCTGCATACAGTCACACACATTACATTTATACATCACACACCTACATACAGTCACACACATTACATGTAGACATCACATTCCTGCATACAGTCACACACATTACATGTACACATCACATACCTGCATACAGTCACACATATTACATGTACACATCACATACCTACATACAGTCACACACATTACATGTACACATACCATACCTACATACAGTCACACACATTACATGTACACATCACATACCTACATACAGTCACACACATTACATGTACACATCACATACCTACATACAGTCACACACATTGCATGTACACATCACATACCTGCATACAGTCACACACATTACATTTACACATCACATACCTGCATACAGACACACACATTACATGTACACATACCATACCTACATACAGTCACACACATTACATTTACACATCACATACCTACATACAGTCACACACATTACATGTACACATCACATACCTACATACAGTCGCACACATTACATGTACACATCACATACCTACATACAGTCACACACATTACATTTACACATCACATACTTACATACAGTCACACACATTACATGTACACATCACATACCTGCATACAGTCATACACATTACATGTACACATCACATACCTACATACAGTCACACACATTACATTTACACATCACATACTTACATACAGTCACACACATTACATGTACACATCACATACCTGCATACAGTCATACACATTACATGTACACATCACATACCTACATACAGTCACACACATTACATGTACACATCACATACCTACATACAGTCACACACATTACATGTACACATCACATACCTACATACAGTCACACACATTACATGTACACATCACATACCTACATACAGTCAAACACATTACATGTACACATACCATACCTACATACAGTCACACACATTACATGTACACATCACATACCTACATACAGTCACACACATTACATTTACACATCACATACCTACATACAGTCACACACATTACATTTATACATCACATACTTACATACAGTCACACACATTACATGTACACATCACATACCTGCATACAGTCACACACATTACATGTACACATCACATACCTACATACAGTCACACACATTACATGTACACATCACATACCTACATACAGTCACACACATTACATTTACACATCACATACCTGCATACAGTCACACACATTACATGTACACATCACATACCTGCATACAGTCATACACATTACATGTACACATCACATACCTACATACAGTCACACATATTACATGTACACATCACATACCTGCATACAGTCATACACATTACATGTACACATTGCATACCTGCATACAGTCATACACATTACATGTACACATCACATAACTACATACAGTCACACACATTACATGTACACATCACATACCTACATACAGTCACACACATTACATTTACACATCACTTGCCTGCATACAGTCACACACATTACATGTACACATCACATACCTACATACAGTCACACACATTACATGCACACATCACATACCTACATACAGTCACACACATTACATTTACAAATCTTATACCTACATACAGTCACACACATTACATTTACACATCACATACCTACATACAGTCACACACATTACATGTACACATCACATACTTACATACAGTCACACACATTACATGTACACATCACATACCTACATACAGTCACACACATTACATGTACACATCACATACTTACATACAGTCACACACATTACATGTACACATCACACACCTACATACAGTCACACACATTACATTTACACATCGCATACCTGCATACAGTCACACACATTACATGTACACATCACTTACCTGCATACAGTCATACACATTACATGTACACATCGCATACCTGCATACAGTCACACACATTACATTTACACATCGCATACCTACATACAGTCACACACATTACATGTACACATCACATACCTGCATACAGTCATACACATTGCATGTACACATCACATACCTACATGCAGTCACACACATTACATGTACACATCACATACCTACACACAGTCACACACATTACATATACACATCACATACCTACATACAGTCACACACATTACATGTACACATCACATACCTACACACAGTCACACACATTACATATACACATCACATACCTGCATGCAGTCACACACATTACATTTACACATCACACACCTACATACAGTCACACACATTACATGCACACATCACATACCTACATACAGTCACACACATTACATGTACACATCACATACCTACACACAGTCACACACATTACATGTACACATCACATACCTACATACAGTCACAGACATTACATGTACACATCACATACCTGCATAAAGTCACACACATTACATATACACATCACATACCTGCATACAGTCACACACATTACATGTACACATCACATACCTGCATACAGTCACACACATTACATGTACACATCACATACCTGCATACAGTCACACACATTACATTTACACATCACATACCTGCATACAGTCACACACATTACATGTACACATCACATACCTGCATACAGTCACACACATTACATGTACACATCACATACCTGCATACAGTCACACACATTACATATACACACCACATACCTGCATACAGTCACACACATTACATGTACACATCACATACCTACATACAGTCACACACATTACATGTACACATCACATACCTGCATACAGTCACACACATTTATTGTACACATCACATACCTGCATAAAGTCACACACATTACATATACACATCACATACCTGCATACAGTCACACACATTACATATACACATCACATACCTGCATACAGTCACACACATTACATGTACACATCACATACCTGCATACATTCACACACATTACATGTACACATCACATACCTGCATACAGTCACACACATTACATTTACACATCACATACCTGCATACAGTCACACACATTACATGTACACATCACATACCTGCATACAGTCACACACATTACATGTACACATCACATACCTGCATACAGTCACACACATTACATATACACATCACATACCTGCATACAGTCACACACATTACATTTACACATCACATACCTACATACAGTCACACACATTACATGTACACATCACATACCTGCATACAGTCACACACATTACATTTACACATCGCATACCTACATACAGTCACACACATTACATGTACACATCACATACCTGCATACAGTCATACACATTACATGTACACATCACATACCTACATACAGTCACACACATTACATGTACACATCACATACCTACACACAGTCACACACATTACATATACACATCACATACCTACATACAGTCACACACATTACATGTACACATCACATACCTACATACAGTCACACACATTACATGTACACATCACATACCTGCATACAGTCACACACATTACATTTACACATCACATACCTACATACAGTCACACACATTACATGTACACATCACATACCTACATACAGTCACACACATTACATGTACACATCACATACCTACATACAGTCACACACATTACATGTACACATCACATACCTACATACAGTCACACACATTACATGTACACATCACATACCTGCATACAGTCACACACATTACATTTACACATCACATACCTTGCATACAGTCACACACATTACATGTACACATCACATACCTGCATACAGTCACACACATTACATGTACACATCACATACCTGCATACAGTCACACACATTACATTTACACATCACATACCTGCATACAGTCACACACATTACATGTACACATCACATACCTGCATACAGTCACACACATTACATGTACACATCACATACCTGCATACAGTCACACACATTACATTTACACATCACATACCTGCATACAGTCACACACATTACATGTACACATCACATACCTACATACAGTCACACACATTACATGTACACATCACATACCTGCATACAGTCACACACATTACATGTACACATCACATACCTGCATTACAGTCACACACATTACATGTACACATCACATACCTGCATACAGTCACACACATTACATTTACACATCACATACCTGCATACAGTCACACACATTACATGTACACATCACATACCTACATACAGTCACACACATTACATTTACACATCACATACCTACATACAGTCACACACATTACATGTACACATCACATACCTACATACAGTCACACACATTACATTTACACATCACATACCTACATACAGTCACACACATTACATGTACACATCACATACCTACATACAGTCACACACATTACATGTACACATCACATACCTACATACAGTCACACACATTACATGTACACATCACATACCTACATACAGTCACACACATTACATGTACACATCACATACCTACATACAGTCACACACATTACATGTACACATCACATACCTACATACAGTCACACACATTACATGTACACATCACATACCTGCATACAGTCACACACATTACATGTACACATCACATACCTGCATACAGTCACACACATTACATGTACACATCACATACCTGCATACAGTCACACACATTACATGTACACATCACATACCTGCATACAGTCACACACATTACATGTACACATCACATACCTACATACAGTCACACACATTACATGTACACATCACATACCTACATACAGTCACACACATTACATTACACATCACATACCTACATACAGTCACACACATTACATTTACACATCACATACCTGCATACAGTCACACACATTACATTTACACATCACATACCTACATACAGTCACACACATTACATGTACACATCACATACCTACATACAGTCACACACATTACATGTACACATCACATACCTACATACAGTCACACACATTACATTTACACATCACATACCTGCATACAGTCACACACATTACATGTACACATCACATACCTACATACAGTCACACACATTACATGTACACATCACATACCTACATACAGTCACACACATTACATTTACACATCACATACCTACATACAGTCACACACATTACATGTACACATCACATACCTACATACAGTCACACACATTACATGTACACATACCATACCTGCATACAGTCACACACATTACATGTACACATCACATACCTGCATACAGTCACACACATTACATGTACACATCACATACCTACATACAGTCACACACATTACATGTACACATCACATACCTGCATACAGTCACACACATTACATGTACACATCACATACCTGCATACAGTCACACACATTACATGTACACATCACATACCTGCATACAGTCACACACATTACATGTACACATCACATACCTGCATACAGTCACACACATTACATGTACACATCACATACCTGCATACAGTCACACACATTACATGTACACATCACATACCTGCATACAGTCACACACATTACATGTACACATCACATACCTACATACAGTCACACACATTACATGTACACATCACATACCTGCATACAGTCATACACATTACATGTACACATCACATACCTACATACAGTCACACACATTACATTTACACATCACATACCTGCATTCAGTCACACACATTACATGTACACATCACATACCTGCATACAGTCATACACATTACATGTACACATCACATACCTGCATACAGTCACACACATTACATGTACACATCACATACCTGCATACAGTCACACACATTACATGTACACATCACATACCTGCATACAGTCACACACATTACATTAACACATCACATACCTGCATACAGTCACACACATTACATTTACACATCACACACCTACATACAGTCACACACATTACATGTACACATCACATACCTGCATACAGTCACACACATTACATGTACACATCACATACCTACATACAGTCACACACATTACATGTACACATCACATACCTGCATACAGTCAAACACATTACATGTACACATCACATACCTACATACAGTCACACACATTACATGTACACATCACATACCTGCATACAGTCACACACATTACATTTACACATCACACACCTACATACAGTGACACACATTACATGTACACATCACATACCTGCATACAGTCACACACATTACATGTACACATCACATACCTGCATACAGTCATACACATTACATGTACACATCACATACCTGCATACAGTCACACACATTACATGTACACATCACATACCTACAAACAGTCACACACATTACATTAACACTTCGCATACCTGCATACAGTCACACACATTACATGTACACATCACATACCTGCATACAGTCATACACATTACATGTACACATCATATACCTACAAACAGTCACACACATTACATTAACACATCGCATACCTGCATACAGTCACACACATTACATGTACACATCACATACCTGCATACAGTCATACACATTACATGTACACATCACATACCTGCATACAGTCATACACATTACATGTACACATCACATACCTGCATACAGTCATACACATTACATGTACACATCACATACCTGCATACAGTCACACACATTACATGTACACATCACATACCTGCATACAGTCACACACATTACATGTACACATCGCATACCTGCATACAGTCATAATTAATTAAATGCCCTATCCTCCTGGCTTGCTGGAAAACCTTAATAACTGGAGCCATAAAACTGGCTCAACACATAACTATGTACAAATAATAACTGGAGCCATAGAACTGACTCAACAACTTAACTATGTACAACTATAACTCTTAAATAACTTTGTATAAAACTGTAATACTTGAATAACCACGCAGACACAGATATATGGGAAAAGACCCGAAGGTCGCATTTATTGTAGAACGTGAGAACCGGCTGGACTCAACGGGGCCAGCTAAAACATGTGGCGGCAATCTAGCTAGGAGTAGGGACCCCCTGCTAGGAGAATGGACCGCGCCCGTGAATGCCCACACAAGCGGAGCTCAGCTGCCGCAGAAGCTTAGGGAGTTCTCGGCATCTTAGAATGGGAGGGACCCCAGGCGCGCGCCTGCAGAGATCACCCTCCCCTGGGCAGCCGTCACTCTACCTCTGATGGCAAACCGGGGCGCGGACCAACCGCCTAACCAGGGTGTAAAGTAACGATCTCCGAACCAGTAGGACCAGGTGTGACTAGACGCGTCTCCATGCCACTACCTGGGGAGTCAAAAACTACCGTCCTTGGACTTAAGGAAACAAGCCGCGTAGCTCTCATCCAGCCTCGGACACCTAGCTGAAACACCCTGGTGATGTAGCAGCCTAAAGATTGCCGTGTGAACAAGTGCAGGGAGGGAGGGAGGGACGCTGTGAAGACGAGCTGGAAAAGAGGGTTTGGGCCTTGGGAGCTGACTACTTAAAGGTAAGCTAAACCCCACCCTCACTAATGCAACATTGTTGCAACCTTCACAGCAGCACACTCCTAAGGGCCTTAATTATTATGGTCGTTCTGGGCTATGCTGCCCTCCACTGTCTTAATTAATTAAATGCCCTATCCTCCTGGCTTGCTGGAAAACCTTAATAACTGGAGCCATAAAACTGGCTCAACACATAACTATGTACAAATAATAACTGGAGCCATAGAACTGACTCAACAACTTAACTATGTACAACTATAACTCTTAAATAACTTTGTATAAAACTGTAATACTTGAATAACCACGCAGACACAGATATATGGGAAAAGACCCGAAGGTCGCATTTATTGTAGAACGTGAGAACCGGCTGGACTCAACGGGGCCAGCTAAAACATGTGGCGGCAATCTAGCTAGGAGTAGGGACCCCCTGCTAGGAGAATGGACCGCGCCCGTGAATGCCCACACAAGCGGAGCTCAGCTGCCGCAGAAGCTTAGGGAGTTCTCGGCATCTTAGAATGGGAGGGACCCCAGGCGCGCGCCTGCAGAGATCACCCTCCCCTGGGCAGCCGTCACTCTACCTCTGATGGCAAACCGGGGCGCGGACCAACCGCCACAAGAGATAGCCCAACAGGCTCACCTCTTGCCGCCACACCTATAGATGATTAAGTATAGCACGCCTCAAATTACAGAGGAACAGGTCAATGCCCCTCTCAGAGAGGTGCACCCCGTCCCTTCTGTAGAGGCACCTCTCAGCCGTTGATATGTTCCCATGTTCCACAACAAACCCACCTGACTGCCCTAAGAAAATCCTCACTTCTCTGTTAATTTTCTTGCGGACCTGAAAAGCCGCGCGATGAGACTGCATATGGCGCCATTCTATTCTGGGGATGATGTTAGACCACCCTATCCTGACTTGGGGAATCCATGCCTGAATCGTGCGCAGATCCGACTGAATAACTGCACTGAGCTGTTTGCATGGTAGGAGCCCCATATCATTTCCACCTGCGTGAATGATAAGTACATGGGGTTTCTCCCACCTGCGCAAAGCCCCCTGCAGCAACTCAGGCAGAGCCTGCCACGTAAGCCCCCTGCGCCCTAACCACCTAACAGTGACTCGGGAAGAGGGGAACCCCAGCTGACGCCCATCAGGTCTCGCGATCGCTCGAAGCTCCGCCCAGTGGATGTACGAATGCCCCGTAATCCATACTCTCAGTGGACCGCTCCTTGGTCCTAAGAAAAGAAACAGAGGTTATCCCTTGCATCTGCAAAACATAATCATTTCTAAACAGTCAAAGGCCTAACGTATAAAAGATACCTTTGCGACCTCCATCTCCCCAGAGCTCTAATATGGTCAGCCGACCATCCTAAACTAGCGGCAGTGGTGGCCGCGCCCACCCTAAAGGAATGGGGAGCAATCACCCTGGGATCAAGACCTGCCTTTGATGCTGCCCAGGCCAACACCTTCCTAAACTGGAATCTAGTCAACGGGGAACCGTCCTCGTGAACTAGAAATTGCGAGAAACCCTCAGGACGCACGTCCATATAGGCTTTAACCAGTCTGACCGGGCAGCAAACAGATTCAACATGGGATGGCAAAGCCAACCAGGCACCTCTCCCTTCCTGGTCAGTTTTGGATCTGGGAAGAAAGACCAAGATAGACGACCCGTCGTCTCTAACATGAGGCAGCAAAAGGCCGCCCGTCTTGTTCTTAGAGGGCGGGACAATTTCCCCTACCCTAAGAGCCCCGTGAAAAGCCAACCCAAAGGCGGCTGAGAATAGGGCAGTTTCATAGGCGGATGAACAGACCGCCGGCAAAACTCGGCACAACGTTACCAGACGCTCCATGGTAACTGGTTCCCTGAAATCCCTGACCCTGGGGGCCATACGCCCCCAGCCCCGAAGTACCTGCCTAACCAGGAAGGTCTTCGAGGCGTCAACAAGCCCATACAACTTGCAGAAAAAGGACACTGCCGCCAGGCGTGAACCCATCGCAGTCTTCGAAACACCATTACCTTTAAGTTCGGTAATCCATTCAAGCAAGCCCCACTGGTCCCCGTCACAGGAGGGACGACACCTGAAGTCACAAAAGGCGATCCACTCCGTCCAGTATTTCACATACGTAGCCCAGGTAGACGGAGCGAGGGAAGCCCGCACCATCGCAATCAAGGGGCCCCATCCAGCGCCACCTGCCATAAGTAAGTGGGACAGGACAATCCGTTAGTGTCCGCATCGGGCACCAAAGCATAAAATGCTTCCCATTGAAAACGGGAGAGCGCATCAGCAATTCTATTCTGGACGCCCGGGACATGCTTAGCACGGAACACAATATTCAGGTGCAGACACCTCAGCACCAACAGTCTCAAATACCGCACAACCGGAGGGGAACTAGATGATAATCTGTTAACAGCATAAACAACGCTCATGTTATCTGTCCAGAAAACCACCTCACGGTCGCGAAGCTGATTGCCCCAAATGTCAAGAGCAACCAGTATGGGAAACAGTTCGAGAAGGCATAGGTTCCTGACCAAGCCTCTCTCTATCCACGCGGCGGGCCATGGGCCCGCGCTCCATTGCCCGGCCAAGAAAGCCCCGTACCCGTGGGACCCAGCCGCATCAGTGAACAACTGGATCGCTGCGTTAGAAGGAACAACCTCCCGCCACAGACAGATCCCGTTAAAGTGGAGAAGAAAATCTTCCCAGACCTTAAGATCTTCCACCATCTCAGCAGACACCCGGAACCTCCGGGTCTGCGATCTTTTTCCGCACAGCTGCCTCTCGAGCCTGCGAAGGAATATTCTTCCCATGGGAATGATCCTGCCGGCAAAGTTCAGCAAACCCAATAGGATTTGAAGATCCTTCACGGAGCTATACAGCTCTGCTCTCATAGCGCGTACTGACTCCAACATGCGCTGAACTTTTTCATGTGGCAGACGGCACTGCTCTGCCACCGAATCAACCTCAATGCCCAAAAAAGTAAGGCACGTGCAAGGACCCTGGGACTTGTCTTCCGCCAGAGGAACTCCCATTCTATCCATTAGAAACCTAGTGACTTTCATCAGGAAAGCACACTCAGATGATCCTGTCCGCCCAACCAGCAGAAAATCATCCAAATAGTGTGCCAGGCCGTCGAATCCGGCCACCTCCGCAATGGCCCAGTGCAAGAAGCAGCTGAAAGCCTCGAAGTAGGCACACGAAATTGAGCACCCCATGGGCAAGCATTTGTCCACGTAGTACTGCCCCTCAAAATAGCACCCCATAAGCCTAAAAGAGGAGGGGTGAATGGGCAGGAGCCGGAAGGCGGACTCTATATCCAGTTTAGCCATCAGAGCCCCGGCCCCTGCCCTGCGAACTAGCCCCAATGCCTCATCAAATGATTGGTAAGAAACTGAGCTCAGTTCAGGGGGGATGGCGTCATTCACCGAACGACCCTTCGGGAAGGACAGATGTTGGATGAGCCGAAATTTACCCGGCTCCTTTTTTGGAACCACCCCCAAGGGTGATACCACCAGCCCTGGAAGGGGAATATCTTCAAATGGGCCTGCCATACGACCCAACCCAATCTCTTTATTCAGTTTATCCCGCAAAACCCCGGGAAACTGATACGCGGATTTCAGGTTCCTGCGTGACAAGGAACCCTCCACGTGCGATCCGACTGGGATAACAAATCCCGACCGCAGACCGCCTCTAAGCAGCAAGGCGGCCTCCTTGAATGGGTATAGCAGCAGCCACTTCTCAATTACGGCCACCTTCAGAGGTGTGGCCGCCCTTTCCAACAGTGAAAGGTTTGGAGCCGGCTGCTGGTCTCTCTTGGGGACGACCCGCGTCCTGGGTTCTGGTACACTCGGACCCCGAGTGGCCGCCACCACAGGTTCTGCACGCGTGCCGAAATGCGCATGCCGCTCCCCTGGTACATGATTTGTCCTGGAAGCGCCAGCACACCCCTGTGGCCCGCCGTCGAGAGCGCTGCGAGGCCTTAACGCCCCCTGATGCTCCGACTACTGCAGCAGGCGCCGCCTGTTTTTCAGGACCCAATTGCGCCCACAGACGCGAATCAACGTCACCGAAAGTAAGAAGAGGGTTCCCAACCATCTTCCTACGGAAAGCAGCGTCGTAATCCCGCCAAGCTCCATCCCTGTACTTCTCGTACACTGTTTCAATGGAATCCTGATATTTCAGGATGTTTAAGGCTTGATCGGGAAATTTAGAGATATAACAGGACGCATAAACCCTAAAGCACTTGCGCCATTCCTCATAGGAATCAGGACGTTTAAATTTTTTCGGGCCCGTGCCATCATCCGCCATTTCTTTCTGGCGATAAGCTTCCGCAGAAAGCTCAAACATGTGCACGTACCTCCCACCCTGAATGCGCCGCACCATCTTAGATTTGAGATGCTCATGAAGGCTAAACGCAGGCCATGTGTCAGTGTCCCCATGTATAGCTGCCCTGCGCCTGTTCCCCATAAGTGGGCTAACTAAGTCTGTTGACGCAGGAGGTGTCAACATAGGAACAGTGGGCTCCATGCGGGATGAACCAGGGGGGAGGGGAAGACCCATAGCCTTCCTTTCTTCCACTAACCATTTCACCATCCTATACATTCTTTTTTGCCCTTTCGCTTCCAACCCCAGGGATCTATCACTCTCTGAACCTGAATCATCCGAGGATGAACTTAAAACACTACGTTCAAAAGTAATAGCGCGCTTACCAGCTCCCAAGAGGCGTTGCACCGGGACAGGACCAGAAGAGGTGGATGGCTGTTCCTGAGACTGTGGCTCCCTTTCCACGGCACTGGGGGTGGACTGGAGTGGCTGTAATGCAGTTCTGGGTTCCATAATGATCTGTGGAGACAAATGTGAAAGAGGAGTACCCAGGGAAGGGGACGAAGGCCCACCAACCACATTACCCCGGGACCCTAGGGGACTGGGGCTCCTGTGATCACTGCCACACTCTTCAATACCATCATCAACCATATCAGCCATACGCACATTCATCACTGCATTAGCAAACTGTACTTGTCTATTCTGTTCATTCGCAGCCTGCGTGCCCTGACAAAGACTGGGCGTGATAACTGGGCCTTTCTTTGCTGAAGCCCTAGTGACAACACCTGGCGGAGCCCCGCTGAGGGCCACACCCGCGGGCGCCGCCCGCGCACCCTGTCGGGCGTTACGTTTGCTGCGTGACGCAGTACTACGTCGTCTGCTAGGCCGCGATGTATTCGCGGGCCTACGCTTGCCCCCAGGCTGCGTGATTGCGGCCTGAGGCCCTGCGACTTGTTGCGCAGTAGGCATATTCCCCGTCAGGCCTGCGGCCTGCTCATTAATGCCTGTTTCCCTAATCTGAGCCCTTCCGGGCAAATGTGCCCTTGTTCCTTGCCCCTCAGAAACCACTTGCCCCTCAGACACACTAGTTGCCCCGATCGGAGCACCGTCAAGTGCTAACATACCCCCGGTCAGGCTTGCGGCCTGCTCATGAGATCCCTCATGCAACCTTCTACCCCTTTCAATGGCCGCCAAATCAGTGTCCCTTCGCGGGCGCTGAGTAATTGAGCCTCGCTGCGCACCCCCCGCGGGCGTCGCCCCCCCCCCGGGGTACCCCTCTCTTACCTGCGTACCCCGGCGGAGAAGACGATGCTGCCCGCTTGCCTCTTGTGTCCGGAATGGCGTTTCCGGACGTGACGTCACCGGAAGTGACGTCACCGGAAACGGCCAAACCGGAAGAGACGGGCTCTGAAGGGGCCATGGAGGACCGCGTGGACGCCGGCGCGCAAACTGAAGCCGGGGGGCCTCCCTGGGATGCCGGCCCCCCGCCGGAAAGCACCGCTGCCAAGGATTGGAGCAGCGCTACCGCCGTGGAGACCGCCTCCCCGGTAAGAACGACCGGAGCAGATACGGCCTCCCCCCCGTCCAGAACAGGGCCCTGTTCCCCTACCACAAACTCCTCTGCTATTTGGGGACCCACCTCTACTGAAAGGGGGATTAAAGGAGGGGAGGGAGAGACAACCCTAACTTCGGGATACAGGCTAGGCCCCGGGGGACGACTCACCGTGCGAGGGGGGGAAGGCTGCACCACATCTTCTCCAGAGTCAAACTCATCGATCACCAGCTCATCTAATTCCGACATCTTCTTCCACAGGACTCCTGACAGATGATCCTGACGCTGTGAAGACGAGCTGGAAAAGAGGGTTTGGGCCTTGGGAGCTGACTACTTAAAGGTAAGCTAAACCCCACCCTCACTAATGCAACATTGTTGCAACCTTCACAGCAGCACACTCCTAAGGGCCTTAATTATTATGGTCGTTCTGGGCTATGCTGCCCTCCACTGTCTCACACATTACATGTACACATCACATACCTACATACAGTCATACACATTACATGTACACATCACATACCTGCATACAGTCACACACATTACATGTACACATCACATACCTACATACAGTCACACACATTACATGTACACATCACATACCTACATACAGTCACACACATTACATTTACACATCACATACCTACATACAGTTACACACATTACATGTACACATCACATACCTGCATACAGTCACACACATTACATTAACACATCGCATACCTGCATACAGTCACACACATTACATGTACACATCACATACCTACATACAGTCATACACATTACATGTACACATCACATACCTGCATACAGTCACACACATTACATGTACACATCACATACCTACATACAGTCACACACATTACATGTACACATCACATACCTACATACAGTCACACACATTACATGTACACATCACATACCTACATACAGTCACACGCATTACATGTACAAATCACATACCTACATACAGTCACACACATTACATGTACACATCACATACCTACATAGTCACACACATTACATTAACACATCACATACCTACATACAGTCACACACATTACATGTACACATCACACACCTGCATACTGTCACACACATTACATGTACACATCACATACCTGCATACAGTCACACACATTACATGTACACATCACATACCTACATACAGTCACACACATTACATGTACACATCACATACCTACATACAGTCACACACATTACATTTACACATCACATACCTACATACAGTCACACACATTACATGTACACATCACATACCTACATACAGTCACACACATTACATTTACACATCACATACCTACATACAGTCACACACATTACATTAACACATCACACACCTACATACAGTCACACACATTACATTTACACATCACACACCTACATACAGTCACACACATTACATTTACACATCACATACCTGCATACAGTCACACACATTACATGTACACATCACATACCTACATACATTCACACACATTACATGTACACATCACATACCTACATACAGTCACACACATTAAAAGGACACATCACATACCTACATACAGTCACACACATTACATTTACACATCACATACCTACATACAGTCACACACATTACATGTACACATCACATACCTGCATACAGTCACACACATTACATGTATCTCATACCTACATACAGTCACACACATTACATGTACACATCACATACCTGCATACAGTCACATAATTAATTAAATGCCCTATCCTCCTGGCTTGCTGGAAAACCTTAATAACTGGAGCCATAAAACTGGCTCAACACATAACTATGTACAAATAATAACTGGAGCCATAGAACTGACTCAACAACTTAACTATGTACAACTATAACTCTTAAATAACTTTGTATAAAACTGTAATACTTAAATAACCACGCAGACACAGATATATGGGAAAAGACCCGAAGGTCGCATTTATTGTAGAACGTGAGAACCGGCTGGACTCAACGGGGCCAGCTAAAACATGTGGCGGCAATCTAGCTAGGAGTAGGGACCCCCTGCTAGGAGAATGGACCGCGCCCGTGAATGCCCACACAAGCGGAGCTCAGCTGCCGCAGAAGCTTAGGGAGTTCTCGGCATCTTAGAATGGGAGGGACCCCAGGCGCGCGCCTGCAGAGATCACCCTCCCCTGGGCAGCCGTCACTCTACCTCTGATGGCAAACCGGGGCGCGGACCAACCGCCTAACCAGGGTGTAAAGTAACGATCTCCGAACCAGTAGGACCAGGTGTGACTAGACGCGTCTCCATGCCACTACCCGGGGAGTCAAAAACTACCGTCCTTGGACTTAAGGAAACAAGCCGCGTAGCTCTCATCCAGCCTCGGACACCTAGCTGAAACACCCTGGTGATGTAGCAGCCTAAAGATTGCCGTGTGAACAAGTGCAGGGAGGGAGGGAGGGACGCTGTGAAGACGAGCTGGAAAAGAGGGTTTGGGCCTTGGGAGCTGACTACTTAAAGGTAAGCTAAACCCCACCCTCACTAATGCAACATTGTTGCAACCTTCACAGCAGCACACTCCTAAGGGCCTTAATTATTATGGTCGTTCTGGGCTATGCTGCCCTCCACTGTCTTAATTAATTAAATGCCCTATCCTCCTGGCTTGCTGGAAAACCTTAATAACTGGAGCCATAAAACTGGCTCAACACATAACTATGTACAAATAATAACTGGAGCCATAGAACTGACTCAACAACTTAACTATGTACAACTATAACTCTTAAATAACTTTGTATAAAACTGTAATACTTAAATAACCACGCAGACACAGATATATGGGAAAAGACCCGAAGGTCGCATTTATTGTAGAACGTGAGAACCGGCTGGACTCAACGGGGCCAGCTAAAACATGTGGCGGCAATCTAGCTAGGAGTAGGGACCCCCTGCTAGGAGAATGGACCGCGCCCGTGAATGCCCACACAAGCGGAGCTCAGCTGCCGCAGAAGCTTAGGGAGTTCTCGGCATCTTAGAATGGGAGGGACCCCAGGCGCGCGCCTGCAGAGATCACCCTCCCCTGGGCAGCCGTCACTCTACCTCTGATGGCAAACCGGGGCGCGGACCAACCGCCACAAGAGATAGCCCAACAGGCTCACCTCTTGCCGCCACACCTATAGATGATTAAGTATAGCACGCCTCAAATTACAGAGGAACAGGTCAATGCCCCTCTCAGAGAGGTGCACCCCGTCCCTTCTGTAGAGGCACCTCTCAGCCGTTGATATGTTCCCATGTTCCACAACAAACCCACCTGACTGCCCTAAGAAAATCCTCACTTCTCTGTTAATTTTCTTGCGGACCTGAAAAGCCGCGCGATGAGACTGCATATGGCGCCATTCTATTCTGGGGATGATGTTAGACCACCCTATCCTGACTTGGGGAATCCATGCCTGAATCGTGCGCAGATCCGACTGAATAACTGCACTGAGCTGTTTGCATGGTAGGAGCCCCATATCATTTCCACCTGCGTGAATGATAAGTACATGGGGTTTCTCCCACCTGCGCAAAGCCCCCTGCAGCAACTCAGGCAGAGCCTGCCACGTAAGCCCCCTGCGCCCTAACCACCTAACAGTGACTCGGGAAGAGGGGAACCCCAGCTGACGCCCATCAGGTCTCGCGATCGCTCGAAGCTCCGCCCAGTGGATGTACGAATGCCCCGTAATCCATACTCTCAGTGGACCGCTCCTTGGTCCTAAGAAAAGAAACAGAGGTTATCCCTTGCATCTGCAAAACATAATCATTTCTAAACAGTCAAAGGCCTAACGTATAAAAGATACCTTTGCGACCTCCATCTCCCCAGAGCTCTAATATGGTCAGCCGACCATCCTAAACTAGCGGCAGTGGTGGCCGCGCCCACCCTAAAGGAATGGGGAGCAATCACCCTGGGATCAAGACCTGCCTTTGATGCTGCCCAGGCCAACACCTTCCTAAACTGGAATCTAGTCAACGGGGAACCGTCCTCGTGAACTAGAAATTGCGAGAAACCCTCAGGACGCATGTCCATATAGGCTTTAACCAGTCTGACCGGGCAGCAAACAGCTTCAACATGGGATGGCAAAGCCAACCAGGCACCTCTCCCTTCCTGGTCAGTTTTGGATCTGGGAAGAAAGACCAAGATAGACGACCCGTCGTCTCTAACATGAGGCAGCAAAAGGCCGCCCGTCTTATTCTTAGAGGGCGGGACAATTTCCCCTACCCTAAGAGCCCCGTGAAAAGCCAACCCAAAGGCGGCTGAGAATAGGGCAGTTTCATAGGCGGATGAACAGACCGCCGGCAAAACTCGGCACAACGTTACCAGACGCTCCATGGTAACTGGTTCCCTGAAATCCCTGACCCTGGGGGCCATACGCCCCCAGCCCCGAAGTACCTGCCTAACCAGGAAGGTCTTCGAGGCGTCAACAAGCCCATACAACTTGCAGAAAAAGGACACTGCCGCCAGGCGTGAACCCATCGCAGTCTTCGAAACACCATTACCTTTAAGTTCGGTAATCCATTCAAGCAAGCCCCACTGGTCCCCGTCACAGGAGGGACGACACCTGAAGTCACAAAAGGCGATCCACTCCGTCCAGTATTTCACATACGTAGCCCAGGTAGACGGAGCGAGGGAAGCCCGCACCATCGCAATCAAGGGGCCCCATCCAGCGCCACCTGCCATAAGTAAGTGGGACAGGACAATCCGTTAGTGTCCGCATCGGGCACCAAAGCATAAAATGCTTCCCATTGAAAACGGGAGAGCGCATCAGCAATTCTATTCTGGACGCCCGGGACATGCTTAGCACGGAACACAATATTCAGGTGCAGACACCTCAGCACCAACAGTCTCAAATACCGCACAACCGGAGGGGAACTAGATGATAATCTGTTAACAGCATAAACAACGCTCATGTTATCTGTCCAGAAAACCAACTCACGGTCGCGAAGCTGATTGCCCCAGATGTCAAGAGCAACCAGTATGGGAAACAGTTCGAGAAGGCATAGGTTCCTGACCAAGCCTCTCTCTATCCACGCGGCGGGCCATGGGCCCGCGCTCCATTGCCCGGCCAAGAAAGCCCCGTACCCGTGGGACCCAGCCGCATCAGTGAACAACTGGATCGCTGCGTTAGAAGGAACAACCTCCCGCCACAGACAGATCCCGTTAAAGTGGAGAAGAAAATCTTCCCAGACCTTAAGATCTTCCACCATCTCAGCAGACACCCGGAACCTCCGGGTCTGCGATCTTTTTCCGCACAGCTGCCTCTCGAGCCTGCGAAGGAATATTCTTCCCATGGGAATGATCCTGCCGGCACAGTTCAGCAAACCCAATAGGATTTGAAGATCCTTCACGGAGCTATACAGCTCTGCTCTCATAGCGCGTACTGACTCCAACATGCGCTGAACTTTTTCATGTGGCAGACGGCACTGCTCTGCCACCGAATCAACTTCAATGCCCAAAAAAGTAAGGCACGTGCAAGGACCCTGGGACTTGTCTTCCGCCAGAGGAACTCCCATTCTATCCATTAGAAACCTAGTGACTTTCATCAGGAAAGCACACTCAGATGATCCTGTCCGCCCAACCAGCAAAAAATCATCCAAATAGTGTGCCAGGCCGTCGAATCCGGCCACCTCCGCAATGGCCCAGTGCAAGAAGCAGCTGAAAGCCTCGAAGTAGGCACACGAAATTGAGCACCCCATGGGCAAGCATTTGTCCACGTAGTACTGCCCCTCAAAATAGCACCCCATAAGCCTAAAAGAGGAGGGGTGAATGGGCAGGAGCCGAAAGGCGGACTCTATATCCAGTTTAGCCATCAGAGCCCCGGCCCCTGCCCTGCGAACTAGCCCCAATGCCTCATCAAATGATTGGTAAGAAACTGAGCTCAGTTCAGGGGGGATGGCGTCATTCACCGAACGACCCTTCGGGAAGGACAGATGTTGGATGAGCCGAAATTTACCCGGCTCCTTTTTTGGAACCACCCCCAAGGGTGATACCACCAGCCCTGGCAGGGGAATATCTTCAAATGGGCCTGCCATACGACCCAACCCAATCTCTTTGTTCAGTTTATCCCGCAAAACCCCGGGAAACTGATACGCGGATTTCAGGTTCCTGCGTGACAAGGAACCCTCCACGTGCGATCCGACTGGGATAACAAATCCCGACCGCAGACCGCCTCTAAGCAGCAAGGCGGCCTCCTCGAATGGGTATAGCAGCAGCCACTTCTCAATTACGGCCACCTTCAGAGGTGTGGCCGCCCTTTCCAACAGTGAAAGGTTTGGAGCCAGCTGCTGGTCTCTCTTGGGGACGACCCGCGTCCTGGGTTCTGGTACACTCGGACCCCGAGTGGCCGCCACCACAGGTTCTGCACGCGTGCCGAAATGCGCATGCCGCTCCCCTGGTACATGATTTGTCCTGGAAGCGCCAGCACACCCCTGTGGCCCGCCGTCGAGAGCGCTGCGAGGTCTTAACGCCCCCTGATGCTCCGACTACTGCAACAGGCGCCGCTTGTTTTTCAGGACCCAATTGCGCCCACAGACGCGAATCAACGTCACCGAAAGTAAGAAGAGGGTTCCCAACCATCTTCCTACGGAAAGCAGCGTCGTAATCCCGCCAAGCTCCATCCCTGTACTTCTCGTACACTGTTTCAATGGAATCCTGATATTTCAGGATGTTTAAGGCTTGATCGGGAAATTTAGAGATATAACAGGACGCATAAACCCTAAAGCACTTGCGCCATTCCTCATAGGAATCAGGGCGTTTAAATTTTTTCGGGCCCGTGCCATCATCCGCCATTTCTTTCTGGCGATAAGCTTCCGCAGAAAGCTCAAACATGTGCACGTACCTCCCACCCTGAATGCGCCGCACCATCTTAGATTTGAGATGCTCATGAAGGCTAAACGCAGGCCATGTGTCAGTGTCCCCATGTATAGCTGCCCTGCGCCTGTTCCCCATAAGTGGGCTAACTAAGTCTGTTGACGCAGGAGGTGTCAACATAGGAACAGTGGGCTCCATGCGGGATGAACCAGGGGGGAGGGGAAGACCCATAGCCTTCCTTTCTTCCACTAACCATTTCACCATCCTATACATTCTTTTTTGCCCTTTCGCTTCCAATCCCAGGGATCTATCACTCTCTGAACCTGAATCATCCGAGGATGAACTTAAAACACTACGTTCAAAAGTAATAGCGCGCTTACCAGCTCCCAAGAGGCGTTGCACCGGGACAGGACCAGAAGAGGTGGATGGCTGTTCCTGAGACTGTGGCTCCCTTTCCACGGCACTGGGGGTGGACTGGAGTGGCTGTAATGCAGTTCTGGGTTCCATAATGATCTGTGGAGACAAATGTGAAAGAGGAGTACCCAGGGAAGGGGACGAAGGCCCACCAACCACATTACCCCGGGACCCTAGGGGACTGGGGCTCCTGTGATCACTGCCACACTCTTCAATACCATCATCAACCATATCAGCCATACGCACATTCATCACTGCATTAGCAAACTGTACTTGTCTATTCTGTTCATTCGCAGCCTGCGTGCCCTGACAAAGACTGGGCGTGATAACTGGGCCTTTCTTTGCTGAAGCCCTAGTGACAACACCTGGCGGAGCCCCGCTGAGGGCCACACCCGCGGGCGCCGCCCGCGCACCCTGTCGGGCATTACGTTTGCTGCGTGACGCAGTACTACGTCGTCTGCTAGGCCGCGATGTATTCGCGGGCCTACGCTTGCCCCCAGGCTGCGTGATTGCGGCCTGAGGCCCTGCGACTTGTTGCGCAGTAGGCATATTCCCCGTCAGGCCTGCGGCCTGCTCATTAATGCCTGTTTCCCTAATCTGGGCCCTTCTGGGCGAACGTGCCCTTGTTCCTTGCCCCTCAGAAACCACTTGCCCCTCAGACACACTAGTTGCCCCGATCGGAGCACCGTCGAGTGCTAACATACCCCCGGTCAGGCTTGCGGCCTGCTCATGAGATCCCTCATGCAACCTTCTACCCCTTTCAATGGCCGCCAAATCAGTGTCCCTTCGCGGGCGCTGAGTAATTGAGCCTCGCTGCGCACCCCCCCGCGGGCGTCGCCCCCCCCCCGGGGTACCCCTCTCTTACCTGCGTACCCTGGCGGAGAAGACGATGCTGCCCGCTTGCCTCTTGTGTCCGGAATGGCGTTTCCGGACGTGACGTCACCGGAAGTGACGTCACCGGAAACGGCCAAACCGGAAGAGACGGGCTCTGAAGGGGCCATGGAGGACCGCGTGGACGCCGGCGCGCAAACTGAAGCCGGGAGGCCTCCCTGGGATGCCGGCCCCCCCGCCGGAAAGCACCGCTGCCAAGGATTGGAGCAGCGCTACCGCCGTGGAGACCGCCTCCCCGGTAAGAACGACCGGAGCAGATACGGCCTCCCCCCCGTCCAGAACAGGGCCCTGTTCCCCTACCACAACCTCCTCTGCTATTTGGGGACCCACCTCTACTGAAAGGGGGATTAAAGGAGGGGAGGGAGAGACAACTCTAACTTCGGGATACAGGCTAGGCCCCGGGGGACGACTCACCGTGCGAGGGGGGGAAGGCTGCACCACATCTTCTCCAGAGTCAAACTCATCGATCATCAGCTCATCTAATTCCGACATCTTCTTCCACAGGACTCCTGACAGATGATCCTGACGCTGTGAAGACGAGCTGGAAAAGAGGGTTTGGGCCTTGGGAGCTGACTACTTAAAGGTAAGCTAAACCCCACCCTCACTAATGCAACATTGTTGCAACCTTCACAGCAGCACACTCCTAAGGGCCTTAATTATTATGGTCGTTCTGGGCTATGCTGCCCTCCACTGTCTCACATTACATGTAGACATCACATACCTGCATACAGTCGCAATCATTACATGTACACATCACATACCTACATACAGTCACACACATTACATGTACACATCTCATACCTACATACAGTCACACACATTACATGTACACATCACATACATGCATACAGTCACACACATTGCATGTACACATCACATACCTGCATACAGTCACACACATTACATTTACACATCACATACCTGCATACAGTCACACACATTACATGTACACATCGCATACCTGCATACAGTCACACACATTACATGTACACATCACATACCTGCATACAGTCACACACATTACATTTACAGATCACATACCTGCATACAGTCACACACATTACATGTACACATCACATACTTACATACAGTCACACACATTACATGTAAACATCACATACCTGCATACAGTCACACACATTACGTGTACACATCACATACCTGCATACAGTCACACACATTACATGTACACATCACATACCTACATACAGTCACACACATTACATGTACACATCACATACTTACATACAGTCACACACATTACATGTACACATCACATAACTGCATACAGTCCCACACATTACATGTACACATCACGTACCTACATACAGTCACACACATTACATGTACACATCACGTACCTACATACAGTCACACACATTACATGTACACATCACATACCTACATACAGTCACACACATTACATGTACACATCACATACCTGCATACAGTCACACACATTACATGTACACATCACATACCTACATACAGTCACACACATTACATTTACACATCACATACCTGCATACAGTCACACACATTACATGTACACATCACATACCTACATACAGTCACACACATTACATTTACACATCACATACCTGCATACAGTCACACACATTACATGTACACATCACATACCTGCATACAGTCATACACATTACATGTACACATCACATACCTACATACAGTCACACACATTACATGTATCACATACCTACATGCAGTCACACACATTACATGTACACATCACATACCTGCATACAGTCACACACATTACATGGACACATCACATACCTGCATACAGTCACACACTTTACATGTAGACATCATATACCTGCATACAGTCATACACATTACATGTACACATCACATACCTACATACAGTCACACACATTACATTTACACATCACATACCTACATACAGTCACACACATTACATGTACACATCACATACCTACATACAGTCACACACATTACATTTACACATCACACACCTACATACAGTCACACACATTACATTTACACATCACATACCTGCATACAGTCACACACATTAAATGTACACATCACATACCTACATACAGTCACACACATTACATTTACACATCACACACCTACATACAGTCACACACATTACATTTACACATCACATACCTGCATACAGTCACACACATTACATGTACACATCACATACTTACATACAGTCACACACATTACATTTACACATCACATACCTACATACAGTCACACACATTACATTTACACATCACATACCTACATACAGTCACACACATTACATGTACACATCACATACCTACATACAGTCACACACATTACATGTATCTCATACCTACATACAGTCACACACATTACATGTACACATCACATACCTGCATACAGTCACACACATTACATGTAGACATCACATACCTGCATACAGTCGCAAACATTACATGTACACATCACATACCTACATACAGTCACAAACATTACATTTACACATCACATACCTGCATACAGTCATACACATTACATTTTACTATTTCAAAGGTCTTTGACCAGGTTGCTCCATATTTAACAACAAAACCCATGTTAATATTGGTCATAGCCTGCTCTCCAACCTATTGTACCAGCATTTTTTTGAGGGCTGACAATAAATGTAGTGAAGAACACTGGTCCCCCCCCCCCCCCCCAGAGGTCTTGGGTTGCCACCATTGTGCTGTCAAGGATAGGAAGGCGTGCCATGTGCTGGTTACACTCCATAGGTCTGAATTGAAGTGTACACTCTGCCCAGCAGCTATTGACAGCTTTTCTTTTAGCAGTGTCACACGGGAATGGTAAAGTGAAGGTACCTGTCAGGGTATCTGAGTATTATTAAATAATATATATATATATATATATATATATATATATATATATATATATATATATATATATGTATATTTATCTGCACATAGATTTATGACAAGACCACAGGATTAATTATATATGAGACTATTTGTATCAGTTCTATTTACTGTAGATTGCAGTCCTCTCTGCCAAATGATTATTGGCTGATAAACAAACCCCCTCTCTCATTGTTTATCTGGGAGACATTGCAGACCTTTTGAAAACAATTCCTTTGATGAATTGGGACAGTTATCTTAAAAGATGACTTCAAAGAAAGCCTGCAAAAAGAGTTCCCCTATGTTCCCCTGCTATGTGTTGAATCCACATCTATGCTGGCTAACAAAGAAACATATCTACATTGTGACTCTTAAAATCCACTGTTTAAAATACAACTTGTATTTAGATTTCAAGTAAAATATACCTCAGTATTGTAGGAAAATATATATTTTAATGGATATGAGATTGTCTATTTGTATAATATTAAATATGAACACATGAATATGGGAGATTGTCTATGCCTAAGAAGGGTAATATGGAAAGCTGAAAACCTAAAAATCCAGATTTCAACATGTCTTAACCTATGTATTTTTTTTAAAAACATAGAATATTTTAAGGATTAAAAATGTCTCAAAATTATTAACACTATTATTTTCATTTCAGAGCTGCATCTGGTATTTCCATGCATTCAAAATTCATTAGAAATATGAAATACATTGCATTCCTATTGAGATGCAATACAATGCCAGAAAGTTGTGATTATAGGAAGAGTACATGATTAATAGTGTAACTGTTTATTAATATGATCACTAAGAACAGGCTTGTATTTGGTATTGGAATGATAAGAAAAATGACATTATACTATCCTATCTATAATTCAAATTGTAAGTGATTAATGCAAAATGTTATAATAGTTTAAATAATCAGTTTTTAAGGATATATTAAATTGTAGCAAAAATGGATGATAAAACTATATTTCTGGTTGTCTGCTGCCCCCTAGGGCATTGGAACTGGTATGACAGCCAAATAAATTGTCTATTAAAACACATGCAAATCCAGGTGACCAATGAGATGTTCAGCTCCATTAGGGCCAATCCAAGACAGCACCGTGGGCGGAACCGAAAACAAGATCACCAATTATTAGAATATAAGAAAGGCAGAATGCAAGGGAAAAACACAGTCTGTTGTCTGCTGATACTCTGTGATTGAACTTGCTGCGATACTTGGGAACACAATCACATATCAAAAGCTGAGACTAGCTTCAGGACCTATACAATAACTTCTTTTTTCATATGAGGTGATTTGAAAATATTTGGAAAAGATTGAACTACAAATTGGCTCAAACTGGTGACGTATGATTGTTCTTTTTTTATATATATATATATATTTAAATCAAAGGTATTTGGTAACCATAAAGAATTGCAGTTCAGCAATTTTAAAAAGGTACCTTATATTTTAGACTCATATTCACAGTCCTGTGTAGTTTAAAACTAGTCTTTTGTTGGCCAAATAATTTATAGTTGCAGCCACATAAATATATTTTAGAATTTTTCTTAATTGTAGATAATTAAGAATTTAATTCAGTTCAGATAAATTGGTATAGTAGTTGGTTATTTGCACAAATAATATATACAATTTCTGATGTTTTAAATTAGAATTATATAGGATAAATTGTGGCTATATAGCTGATTATGCTGTCTGAATGTCAGTGGCTCATATCTTGGTATCTCATTGTGGTATTTTAATGAAATTCAGTTGTGAATAAGGTACATTTTATGATCTTTGCATAGCATATTATAATAGTTTAAACGTGTATAGTTTGATTCAGATCTGGTTTTCTACAAATATATTTCAATGTGTCTATAAATTTTAACTAATATAAAGAATTTAGGAATTTACATTAATTTTATTGTTTGCTATATGCATGTTTTATTGGGGTTTTATTTTAAAGAATAATTATTAAATATATTGTATTGTAACCCGGCCATATACTGACATACCACATTTCTGCTAAAGGTAGGTATTGTGGGGCTAGAGCATCTAATAGCTGCTTGTAGGGCTCTCCTTCAATCATTGAAAAGGGAGCACCTCCTACAATGATAAACTGTCCAATAAGCTGTGTCACCTTATTGGACCGCTGCTTTGACATTCACCTTGAATGGAAACCTCTCTGACACTGCTTTTGGGGGGCAAAAGGATATTGAAGCTTGTCTTATGTCCTGGCTGGCTTTGCTACCACTAAAGGTTGTTGCAGTGTTGTGGTGCTGTGGCTTTCTGTGTCAATCCTGCTCTTCTGCTCACTAAGACAGCCATATAGTATGAACGTAAATGTTGGTTCATCCCTGAGCTTGTAAAATGTCAGAACACTCTACCACGGCTAACTTCTTTGACGCACAATTTGCACCTAGCAAATCTCCCATTTTCCACACAGTCAAAGTGCTTCCGAACTTTTCCACGGCGAGAGAGAGTTACTAATCTGAAACAATTTCTTTATTGTGACATTGAGGGCTAGATTACAAGCGGAGCCCTACGTTATCGTACACCTGGGCAAATTCACCAGTTTGCGGGCACGTGATAAATAACCAGCAAGCTTGCAGTAGCAATTAGTGTGCAAAAAATTAACCATAGGCCAGACCTCTGGTTAATTTTTTAAAAGTTCACCAATTGCCCACAAATTACAATGTGACAGTGTGTAGTGCTTTTTTTAAAATAAAAATAGTAGCATTTAAATAAAAATAAAAAAATAACTGCACTAGGCAGTTTTTGGGAGCTAATGTTAGCAGCTGTGGGGTGTAAGAAAAAAAAATGGCACTGAAAAGTACCTTTACATAGCATTCTATGGGGACTATGTGTTCCCTGTAAATATATATGTGCACATATTAACACATAAATATATTTGTATATATGTATATTAATATATGTTTAAAATTATTGCACAACGCTTTGCGGGGTACTCCCTTCACTGTGCTTGTTCTCATGTCATCTCTGATGGCATGAGAACAAGGCTCCCATTGGAGCCTATAGAAGAGCGCTCTTGCAATGCTAACGCAAGGTCATGTATGCCTTGCACCTCACTTTTAATACCAGCACAAATTTGCATAAGCTAAGCTTTGTACTCAATTCATAATCTGGCGCTAAATTGGGTTCAAACTATACATCTATGATAGTAGCATTTAAATACATAAGAATTTCTCCAAAACAGACCCCTGATCAATTCAAAATAGTTTGTTTAACAGAACTCGCCATTTATAAATTTAGGACAACTGGTAAAAGAGACTTCTGAATTAGAAGCTACATCACTACTAAAGGGTGATATTTTCTCATATAAATTGTTTGATATCTGTATAAAAGTCATAAAGCTACACAGAAAACCAAGTCACAGGTCACTAAGTTTTGACCCTCATCAGAGTCACTGGCAGAATTCTGCAAAACAACATCTCTCATTTCTTTAATAAAAACCCCTTGTAAAGCAGAATTTGTAGACCTTTCTGGACCTTTTTCAAAGTGGCCATCTTATAAGTGACAGTAAAACAAATGCTATTTAAATACTGTACTGAACACAGTGTTGTCTAGGTAGCCTAATAACCTGCCTATTGCACATATCGGGATTAGTCTACAAGACTGAACAATCTCCGCTCTTTCTTCCTTCTAGGGATGTGATACAGCTGCTCTGGTCAGATATTATCATCATTAATATTCTACTTTAACTCTGTTACTATTTATTATCGATACATGGTGTGTGAGTCAGCTGTGCAGGCTAGCATTGTGCTATTTAAAGGGACAGAAACCCCCCAAAAATAATGATTCAGATAGAACATACAATTTTAAACAAGTTTCCAGTTTACATCTATTATCAAATTTTCTTTGTTTTCCTGTTATCCTTTGTTGAAAAGCAGGAAGATAAGTTCAGACGTGTGCACATGTCTGCAGTATTATATTGCAGCAATTTTGCAACAATGTAATAAATTAGCAAAGGCACTAGATGCCAGCGCTATTTTCTGTCATATAGTGATGCAGACATGTGCACGCTACCTATCTAGACATCTCTTTAACAAAGAATAACATAAGAACGACACAAA